>NC_081396.1:6707120-6726545 GCF_030684315.1 Stegostoma tigrinum | reverse complement strand
CCCCCCACCCCCCTCGCCCCCTCTCTCGCCCCCCCTCTCGCTCCTCTCCGCCCCCCCTCCCCCTCTCCGCCCCCCCTCCCCCCTCTTCCGCCCCCGCCTCCCCCTCTCCGCCCCCCCTCCCCTCTCCGCCCCCCTCCCCCTCTCCGCCCCCCTCCCCCTCTCCGCCCCCCCTCCCCCCTCTCCCGCCCCCCCTCCCCCCTCTCCCCCCCTCCCCCCTCTCCGCCCCCCTCCCCCTCTCCGACCCCCTCCCCCTTCTCCCGCCCCCCCTCCCCCTCTCCGCCCCCCTCCCCCTCTCCGCCCCCCTCCCCCTCTCCGCCCCCCTCCCCTCTCCGCCCCCCCCTCCCCCTCTCCGCCCCCCTCCCCCCTCTCCGCCCCCCTCCCCCTCTCCGCCCCCCTCCCCCTCTCCGCCCCCCCTCCCCCTCTCCGCCCCCCCTCCCCTCTCCGCCCCCCTCCCCCTCTCCGCCCCCCTCCCCCTCTCCGCCCCCCCCTCCCCCTCTCCGCCCCCCCTCCCCCTCTCCGCCCCCCCTCCCCTCTCCGCCCCCCCTCCCCCTCTCCGCCCCCCCCTCCCCCTCTCCGCCCCCCCTCCCCCCTCTCCGCCCCCCCTCCCCCTCTCCGCCCCCCTCCCCCTCTCCGCCCCCCCTCCCCCTCTCCGCCCCCCCTCCCCCTCTCCGCCCCCCCCCCCTCTCCGCCCCCCCTCCCCCTCTCCGCCCCCCCTTCCCCCTCTCCGCCCCCCCTCCCCCTCTCCGCCCCCCCTCCCCCTCTCCGCCCCCCCCCTCTCCGCCCCCCCCCCTCTCCGCCCCCCCCTCCCCCTCTCCGCCCCCCCCTCCCCTCTCCGCCCCCCCCCCTCTCCGCCCCCCCCTCCCCCTCTCCGCCCCCCCCCTCCCCCTCTCCGTCCCCCCCCTCTCCGTCCCCCCCTCTCCGTCCCCCCTCTCTGTCCCCCCCTCCCCTCTCCGCCCCCCCCCCCTCCGCCCCCCCCTCCCCCTCTCCGCCCCCCCCTCCCCCTCTCCGCCCCCCCCCTCCCCCTCTCCGTCCCCCCCTCTCCGTCCCCCCCTCTCTGTCCCCCCCTCCCCCTCTCCGCCCCCCCCTCCGCCCCCCCCTCCCCCACTCCGTCCCCCCCTCCCCCACTCCGTCCCCCCCTCCCCCACTCCGTCCCCCCCCTCCCCCTCTCCGTCCCCCCCCCCCTCCGTCTCCGTCCCCCCTCTCCGTCCCCCTCTCCGTCCCCCCTCTCCGTCCCCCCCTCTCCGTCCCCCCCTCTCCGTCCCCCCCTCTCCGTCCCCCCCCCTCCGTCCCCCCCCCTCCGTCCCCCCCCCTCCGTCCCCCCCCTCCGTCCCCCCCCTCTCCGTCCCCCCCCCTCTCCGTCCCCCCCTCTCCGTCCCCCCCCTCTCCGTCCCCCCCCTCTCCGTCCCCCCCCTCTCCGTCCCCCCCCCTCTCCGTCCCCCCCCTCTCCGTCCCCCCCCTCTCCGTCCCCCCCCTCTCCGTCCCCCCCCCTCTCCGCCCCCCCCCTCTCCGCCCCCCCCTCTCCGCCCCCCCCCTCTCCGCCCCCCCCCTCTCCGCCCCCCCCCTCTCCGTCCCCCCCCTCTCCGTCCCCCCCCTCTCCGTCCCCCCCCCTCTCCGTCCCCCCCCTCTCCGTCCCCCCCTCTCCGTCCCCCCCCTCTCCGCCCCCCCCTCTCCGCCCCCCCTCCCCCTCTCCGTTCCCCCCTCCCCCTCTCCGTTCCCCCCTCCCCCTCTCCGTTCCCCCCTCCCCCTCTCCGTTCCCCCCTCCCCCTCTCCGTTCCCCCCCTCCCCCTCTCCGTTCCCCCCTCCCCCTCTCCGTTCCCCCCTCCCCCTCTCCGTCCCCCCCTCCCCCTCTCTCTCTTTCTGTGTCTGTCTCTCTCTCTCTGTGTCTCTCTCCCTCCCTCCCACCCACCCCCCTCTCGGACGGCCGGTCAGTTCTCGAAGCTGTTTGATGAGCTGTGCCCTGCTGTGGAGGATATTTTGGCACAGGGCCACATGGGGATCGTCACGGAGTTGGTAGCTGGCTGTGTGAAGCACAGAGAGAGGCAGGGGGACATCCTGACCAAACTCTACGGGGTGAGTCACTTCCTACTGCCCTTCTCCATTCCCCCCACCCCCCCGTACCGTTTCAACTCCCCACTCCTCTCCTCTCTCTCCGTTCCCCCATTCCGCCGACTGCTCCTCTGTTCCGGCCCCCCTCCCGCACTCTTCCGGCCCCATCCTCTCCCCCTCCCCTCCCTGGCCCCAACCCTTCCACCCCCAAAGCGCACCCTCTCCTCCCCCCACTACTCCATTCCCCACCGTCTCCTCCGCCCCTTCCCGACCCAACCCTCTACTGCCAACCCAATGCCACAGCTGTCCCCCATCTTCTCCTCGCCTCTTGCTGCCCCTTCACTCCTCAACAAGCCCCGCCTTTCAACTTTTTCATCCGGCTCCCTCCCCTTTGCTCCCCACAGTCTCCTGATCCTCATCGCTGCGTCTCCCCCCAAGCCCTTCTTGCCTCTCCACCCTCCTGCCCCGGCCCAGACTGTCTCCTGCGGCTCACCAGCTTGTGACGTTTCTCTGCTCCTCAGGCCTTCCACTGTGACGAGCCAGCCTCGAGGCAGTTGGCATGCGCCCCTCTCTTCATCTCTGTGCTCACCTTCGAGGTCTTTTACGGTCTGGGTGAGGCGGATCTCACAACGGAATTCCAGGTACGTCACTCAGCCCCGAGTACCACTGACCCAAGTCTGTCCGCGTGAGCCAGCTGAATGTCGGGGTGCCCGTTGCATGGCGTGCTTAGATTCTCAACGCGGGTGCCCCATGAGAGGCTGCCGCGCAGGACACGGACGAGTCGGGGGATCGGTGAGCGGGAAACCCCTTTGGATGGATGCGTTGCCTTCAGTTTTGTGAGCGGTGACTGGCGGAGTGTCGCAGGGAGCAGTGCGAGGGTGTATAGAAATTGTGAGGTTTCCTGCCTCAACCCGCCTCCCGGGCAGACCATTCCAGACCCTCCCGCCATTTTCCCTCAAATCCCCTCTAAACCTCCTGCCTTTCACTTCTACATCAGACGGTAAGAGCCAGGAGCGGGCCACCTGTCCCCCTTGATTCTGCCCGTTCTCGCTGACGCTCACCCACAGCAGTGTGTACCATCTCCGAGACGCCCTGCAGAGACTCACCGAGGCTCCTGAGACAGCACCTTCCGAGCCCCCCACTGCCACTCCATCGCTCAGGCACAGCCGCAGCAGTGTGTACCATCTCCGAGACGCTCTGCAGAGACTCACCGAGCTCCCCAGGCAGCACCTTCCAACCCCCCCCCCCACCACCGTTTGCCTCTCCACCATCTAGAAGTACAATGGGGGTAGCAGATACATGGGAATGCCAGCCCCCTGCGAGATCCCCCACCCTCCCCTGAGCCCACTCCTCACCCTGAATTGGAAATATATCGGCCGTTCCATCAGTGTGGGGCTGGATCCGAATCCCTGGAATTCCCCTCCCTGAGGGGAACGCTGTGGGTCTACCCTACAGCATGTGGGACTGCAGCGGTTCAAGAGGGCAGCTTATATCACCCCCCCCCTCCCCTTTGTCAAAGGGGGCAATTAGGGACTATGCCGGCCGGCCGGCCAGCAATGCCACATCCCGTGAGGGAATGAGAAAACAATCTGGAATAAGGTTCGTGCAGTACAGAGGAGACCCTTCACTCTATCGATATTGACCTCTGTACCAGACCCACTTTCCCACACCAGGCCCAAGGCCTTCGGTGGTCTGACGTTGCTAGTGTTTGCCCAGGAACTGTTGTAAAGGTTGTGAGGTTTCCTTCCATAACTCCCCTCCCGGGACGTGCGTTCTAGACGCCTCTGGGTGGAAACAATTTCCCTCAAGTCCCTCGTAACCTTTTACGTGAAAATGACACTCCCTCCTTGTTACTGACCCTTCGACTCAGGGGAGCAGCTGCATCCGACCACCCTGCCCCTACCCCTCATAGCCTTATCCACCTCTATCAGGCTCCCCCGCCCCCGGCCCAATCCAACTCTACCGAAAACAACCCGAGCTTATCCAGCCCGTCGCCGTCGATAAACCGCTGCGTCCTGGTGAACCTCCCACGCACACCATGTTTGGGGGGTGGGGGGGGAACCCAGAACCTGTGCGCAGCGCTCCACCTGTGGGCCTCACTGAAGCCCTGCCCGGCTCCCACATCGCCCCAGTTCTGAGGGAGGAGCCGAAACGTTAACTCTGGTTTCACTCCACAGACGCTGAGCTTTTCCGGCCATCTTCTGTTTCTGGATTCTGGCACCCGCCATTACCTCCCCGGATCTCGCGAAACGTTGCTGGTGAAAGCAAGCGTCCCGTGCGCCGTGTACATTTTCCCGGCGAGCCTGTCCCGTGGCCCTTGGGGATTTGGGGGCAAGCATCCCAAGAACCCCCTCTGTTCCTCTGCACTTGCTGAGTGAACTAAAAGGCTGGTCTCTGGAATGACGACCTCAAGACAGTCGGTTTGTCGTTAAAAGATACAGCTCACAAATACTTATTGCTGGCCCACATCTGTCTCCAGATCCGCAGGCTGTGCAGAGCCAGGGAGCCACGGTCAAAGGACACAGGGTACCTTCGCCCCTGTGTTCCCCCCCCATTAACATCTCTGCTAACCTGTTCTGTGTCCCTTCCCCCCCCGCCTCCCAGCCCTCTGAGGACCAGCGACTGAAGTCCGTCAACTACCACGGCTCACTGGTGGCTCAGCACCTTCTCCGTTTCGAGCAGCCCGCCCCGGTGCTGCGCAGTCTCGCAGCGATGCCTCCAGGGGACTGCGTCCGGCTGGCCTGTGACCAGGTGGGGAGTCACGTCCTCGATGCCGTCTTCACCAGCAGCACCGTGACTGACAAGCAGAGGAAGAGGATAGTCCGCAGATTCACGGTGAGGCCAGCGGTCGGAGTGTACCAGGGCAATTTAAAATATTAAACAGGGACAGGGAGGGTCCCGACGGGGGATATAAAATATTAAACAGGGACGGGGAGGGTCCCGACAGGGGATTTAAAATATTAAACAGGGACGGGGAGGGTCCCGACGGGGGATATAAAATATTAAACAGGGACGGGGAGGGTCCCGACAGGGGATTTAAAATATTAAACAGGGACGGGGAGGGTCCCGACGGGGGATATAAAATATTAAACGGGGACGGAGGGGGACGGGGAGGGTCCCGGCGGGGGATATAAAATATTAAACGGGGACGGAGGGGGACGGGGAGGGTCCCGACGGGTGATATAAAATATTAAACGGGGACGGAGGGGGACGGGGAGGGTCCCGACAGGGGATATAAAATATTAAACGGGGACAGAGGGGGTGGGGAGGGTCCCGACGGGGGATATAAAATATTAAACAGGGACGGGGAGGGTCCCGACGGGTGATATAAAATATTAAACAGGGACGGGGAGGGTCCCGACGGGGGATATAAAATATTAAACAGGGACGGGGAGGGTCCCGACGGGGATATAAAATATTAAACAGGGACGGGGAGGGTCCCGACAGGGGATATAAAATATTAAACAGGGACGGGGAGGGTCCCGACAGGGGATTTAAAATATTAAACAGGGACGGGGAGGGTCCCGACGGGGGATATAAAATATTAAACAGGGACGGGGAGGGTCCCGACGGGGGATATAAAATATTAAACAGGGACGGGGAGGGTCCCGACGGGGGATATAAAATATTAAACAGGGATGGGGAGGGTCCCGACGGGGGATATAAAATATTAAACAGGGACGGGGAGGGTCCCGACGGGTGATATAAAATATTAAACAGGGACGGGGAGGGTCCCGACGGGGGATATAAAATATTAAACGGGGACGGGGAGGGTCCCGACAGGGGATATAAAATATTAAACGGGGACGGGGAGGGTCCCGACGGGGGATATAAAATATTAAACAGGGACGGGGAGGGTCCCGACAGGGGATATAAAATATTAAACAGGGACGGGGAGGGTCCCGACAGGGGATATAAAATATTAAACAGGGACGGGGAGGGTCCCGACGGGTGATATAAAATATTAAACGGGGACAGAGGGGGTGGGGAGGGTCCCGACGGGGGATATAAAATATTAAACACGGACGGAGGGGGTGGGGAGGGTCCCGGCGGGGGATATAAAATATTAAACAGGGACGGGGAGGGTCCCGACGGGGGATATAAAATATTAAACAGGGACGGGGAGGGTCCCGACAGGGGATATAAAATATTAAACAGGGACGGGGAGGGTCCCGACGGGTGATATAAAATATTAAACGGGGACAGAGGGGGTGGGGAGGGTCCTGACGGGGGATATAAAATATTAAACAGGGACGGAGGGGGTGGGGAGGGTCCCGGCGGGGGATATAAAATATTAAACAGGGACGGGGAGGGTCCCGACGGGTGATATAAAATATTAAACAGGGACGGAGGGGGTGGGGAGGGTCCCGGCGGGGGATATAAAATATTAAACAGGGACGGGGAGGGTCCCGACGGGGGATATAAAATATTAAACAGGGACGGGGAGGGTCCCGACAGGGGATATAAAATATTAAACAGGGACAGAGGGGGTGGGGAGGGTCCCGACGGGGGATATAAAATATTAAACAGGGACGGGGAGGGTCCCGACGGGGGATATAAAATATTAAACAGGGACGGGGAGGGTCCCGACGGGGGATATAAAATATTAGACGGGGAGGGTCCCGATGGGGATATAAAGTATTAAATGGGGATGGTAGGGGGTATAAGGAGGGTGCTGATTGATTCTCGAGTTAGTTGCTTATGGTCTGCGAGCTTCTGGCCTTCCCAGCCTGAGGACTGTGTGTGTCTCTCTCCTCGCTCTGACAGGGTCAGTTTGCGCTTCTGGCCTGCGACAGGCACGGCAGCCGCGTCCTCGACCAGATCTGGAGCACCGCGTCTGTCCAGACGAAGCGGATCATCGCCGAGGAGCTGGGTAAGACCCGCTCAGCCACCCCCCCCCACCGTGCCCTGTGTCCGTCAGGTCAGCTCCGTCCCCTTCATCTCTGACCTCACGTCCCCACTCCACTTCCCCTTTGGGGCTGGCCCTTGAGCAGGCCCATGAAAAGCCTGCTTTGGGAGTAAGGTCTGCCTCAGGAGGAGAGGCTTTTGTGGGCTCCCTGGGGTTTCGGGGAACGAGAGGGGATCTGATGGAGACGGGGTTTAAATTGTTTTCAGAGATAGTAGGAACTGCAGATGCTGGAGAATCTGAGATAACACGGTGGGGACAATGACTTATCCCGCTCCCTGTTTATTTCAGAGCCCCCTTCCCCTCCCCCATTTCTGGAGAAGGGTCTCGGCCCGAAATGTCAGCTTTCCTGCCCCTCTGATGCTGCATGGCCTACTGTGTTCCTCCAGCTCTACACTGCATTAGCTCGGATGGAGATATGGGCCCTGATTTGTTGGGGGGGGAGGGGGTGGGTGCGGTGCTGAACGATATCCAGACCTTGGGGCTTGGGGGCGGGGAAGGCGTGCGGGTTGGGGGTACGAAAGACAGCAAACTGTAGGAGTGGGTGGCATGGTACAGAATTGCCGAGGGGAGCGGACGGAAGGGCCAAGTGGCACCAGCATCCGTATCCTGCGGGGTGGGGTGGGCTGTTTACGCAGCGCGTTGAGGGGCAGTCAGTGTCTGGGGCCCCGCGTGCGCCCGCAAGGGGAGTGGACCGGATTGCAGCCTGATGCCGCCAGGGCCTGACTTCTCCCGTTGTATCATTTCCAGCCGCCAGGGAGGATGATCTGTCACGACACCCGGTGGGGCACCATGTGGCACGGAACCTGGCCCTGGGCCACTTCCTGAAGCACAGGCGCACGTGGGAGGCGCATCAGGAGGCCGGCAGCAAGCGGCAGAGGATATTTGCGGAGCTGCTGGAGGACTGACGCAGGCAAGGGGTCGGGGGTGGTGGGCGGGAGGGGGGGGAGAGCCGGAGTGTTCCTTCCCACCCGTGCCCACATCTCCCAGCGGTTCACTTTCCGCCCCCTCGATCAGGAAGAGGCCGTTCGGCCCGGCGAAATGATTTTGACCCCGTTTGCCGCCCCGTCGCGGTGATAAAGACCCCCTCTGGAAGGGTCCTGTTCACTCTGGCCGCCCAGGGTGGGGTGAGGCTGTCTGCGTGTGGAGCCGCCACCCTCCTCCCCCCCGCCCGAGAGCGACGATCCGAACCCGCCAGCGGTCCAGGGTGGTGGTGGGGTGGGTCACACGCGAAGCGGTCACATCGGGCGGCCGGCAGACCCGCTCCCTCCCCACGCTGTAGGGACTCACTCGGGAAGTGGTCGCGGTCCCCTCCTGCGCTTCAGTTAATAAAGTGCTAGCCTTACCCAGCCCCCTTCTGATAACTGAAACCCTCCGTTCCCATCAACGTCCCGGTAAATCTCTCCCGAACCCCCTCCAGCTCAATTATACCACAGGGAGACTGGAATGGGACACGGCGCTCCAGATGAGACCTCAGCAACCTCCCTGTACAGCCTCAACGTGACGTCCCCAACCCCTACACTCAAAGGCCTGTGGGATGAAAGCCAGAGCATTGAACATCTTCTGAAGAAGGGAAGAGGCCTAGAAAGTAGATGACAATTTGGAAGATGGAGTATGGTGTCGGGAAAATGTAATGTTGTTCATGTTTGGAAGAAACTTTTCTTTTCTAAAAATAACAGCGTTTCTACCTAAGTGGAGAATGACTGCAGAATTCTGCAGCGCAGAGGGATTTGGGTGTTTTAGAGCACGAATGTGGAAGAGTTTGTTGGGGGCGCGAGGGGGGCAGTTGACTTTGAATCAAAGAGCTGTACAGCATGGAAACAGACCCTTCTGCCCAACTCACCCATTACTGACCAATTTTCCCAAACTGAACTCGTCCCATTTGCCTTCGTTTGGCACCGTATCCCTCTAACCCCTTCTTATCCGTGTCCCCATCCCGATGCCTGTTAAATCTGTAACTACCAGCCCCCACCCACTTCCTCTGGCAGCTCCTTCCCCTCACCCTCTGTGTGAAATAGTTACCCCGCAGGTCCCTTTTAAACCTTCCCCCTCCCACCTTAAACCTATGTCCCTCTAGTTCTGGACTCTCCCCCCCCCCCCCCCCCCCCCCCCCCCCCCCAAACACCCTGGGGGAAGAAGATCTTGTCTATTCACCCCTGTCCATGCCCCTCACGATGTTATAAACCTCTATAAGGTCCCCCCCCCTCAGCCCCCGACGCTCCGGGGAAAACAGCCCCAGCCTCTCCCTTTGGGTCATCCCTGTCAACATCCTTTGTAAATGTTTTCTGAACCCTTTCCAGGTTCACAACATCCTCCCTACAGCAGGGAGACCGGGATTGGATACAGTATTCCCCAAGTGGCCCTGACCAATGTCCCTGTACAGCCTCAACACGACCCTCCCGACTCCCTGTACTCAGCGCACTGACCCATAAAGGCGAGCGCCCCGAACACCACCCCCTCACCGCCCTGTCTACCTGCAGCTCCACTTTCCAGGAACCACGTCCCTGCTCCCCCCGAGGTCTCTCTGCTCAGCGACACTCCCCCAGGACCTTCCCGTTAAGTGTACAAGCCCTGCCCTGATGTGTCTTTCCCCAAAATGTAGCACCTCACATTTATCTAAATCAAGCTTCCTCTGCAACTCCTCAGCCCCTGGTTGTACCCTGAAGTAACCACCCTCATGCCCACCTCGAAATTTGGCGTTGTCTGCAAACTTACGAACCATCCTCCTCAACCCCCCCCCCCGCCCCCCCCAAATCTTTAAATATAAAGACAAAAAGTAGTGGAGTCGATCTGTTTGTACAGAGCTCTGCCAACAACGGAAATTTCCCTTCATGTTTGATCTCCCCGAAGTGCAGCACCCCTCCTTAGCTGGATTAAACTCCCAGCTACCGTTTCTCCACCCCGATCTGTATCCTTTGACAACCTTCTACACTAACCACAACTCCACCGATGTTTGCAGACTTACGGAGCCGCCCATGTGTGTTTTTGTCCAAGCCTCTGGAATATTACCGCAAACAGCGAAACTCAGCGGCATCTGCGGTTGGATAACAGGCCAGGGGACGCTCCCGGCTCTTCTGCCGCTTCCCGTCCTTTCCCCTGCGCCTCCGGGTCTGCCTGGGAAACCCTTCGGACCGATTCCTGTTTTGCCCCCTCCTGTGGTAAAGAGCTCAGCGCCCACGTAGCTGGTGGAAGCGGGGCGGGCGAAGGGTTTCGAAAGGAAACGTCGCGCAGGCACGCGACGGAAACAGGCTTCCGGCGCGGTGGCCGGAACGGAGCTGGGCCGCTGCACAGGATACGCTGAGTCCTCCCCCCTCCCCACGACTCTGACTCCCTGCGGCGTTTCGCTTTCGAGCTCTCCTTGGAAGGGTGGCTCCTTTGAATAAGATGATCCCACTGTGGGATCTTCAGCGGAGAGTTTGAGGAGGAGGAGCAGCAGCAGGACCAGGGACGGTTTGCGTGGCTCGGCTGGGAGATTGGCACTTACCATGCCTTCGGCTCGCACAGCTTAGGAGTAGGGCCTTGGGTCACACGTGGCAGGGCGGAGGGACCGGGAGAGGGGATCAGTTCCGCCATTCCTCGACGTTTTTCATCGTTGGTGGGCAGGGTGGTTAAGAAAATGAAAATATTTTCTGAAGAAGGGTCTAGGCCCGAAACGTCAGCCTTCCTGCTCCTCTGCTGCTGCTTGGCTGCTGTGTGCATCCAGCCCTACACCTTGTAGTCTCAGATTCTCCAGCATCGGCAGTTCCTGCTGTCTCAGAGTGAGTGATGGCCCAGATAGACTCTCTTGCTGTAACAACACAATGGAAATGACTGGCGTTGATGCTCTAACGTAGCCTCCGGACATCGCTCTGTTAGGACGAGGAATGCCGGGAGACCCTCTCAATTCTGGATGAGATCCACTTTCAAACACGACCGGAGGAACTTCATTCATTTTTGATGGGGGAGCGGGGAGAGGGTGTGTGCGGCGTTGTCGACTCTCACCGTCCAACCCCAGTCGCCCCTTGAACGGCCCGACTCCGATCCAGAGAATCCTGACAGTGCTGGTGGTGACAGGCCGTTTGGCCCATTGAGCCCATGCTGACCCTCTGGAGGGCATTCCACCGCATAACCCTGCATTTCCCACAGTTGACCCACCTTAGCATGTATGTCCCTGTGCACTATGGGTAATTCCCCACGGCGAACCCACCCTAACCCACACATCCCTGTGCACTATGGGTAATTCCCCACGGCTAACCCACCCTAACCCACACATCCCTGTGCACTATGGGTAATTCCCCACGGCTAACCCACCCTAACCCGCACATCCCTGTGCACTATGGGTAATTCCCCACGGCTAACCCACCCTAACCCCCACATCCCTGTGCACTATGGGTAATTCCCCACGGCTAACGCACCCTAACCCCCACATCCCTGTGCACTATGGGTAATTCCCCACGGCTAACCCACCCTAACCCCCACATCCCTGTGCACTATGGGTAATTCCCCACGGCTAACGCACCCTAACCCCCACATCCCTGTGCACTATGGGTAATTTCCCCACGGCTAACCCACCCTGACCCCCACATCCCTGTGCACTATGGGTAATTCCCCACGGCTAACCCACCCTAACCCGCACATCCCTGTGCACTATGGGTAATTCCCCACGGCTAACCCACCCTAACCTCCACATCCCTGTGCACTATGGGTAATTCCCCACGGCTAACCCACACATCCCTGTGCACTATGGGTAATTCCCCACGGCTAACCCACCCTGACCCCCACATCCCTGTGCACTATGGGTAATTCCCCACGGCTAACCCACCCTACCCGCACATCCCTGTGCACTATGGGTAATTCCCCACGGCTAACCCACCCTGACCCACACATCCCTGTGCACTATGGGTAATTCCCCACGGCTAACCCACCCTGACCCACACATCCCTGTGCACTATGGGTAATTCCCCACGGCTAACCCACCCTAACCCCCACATCCCTGTGCACTATGGGTAATTCCCCACGGCTAACCCACCCTAACCTGCACATCCCTGTGCACTATGGGTAATTCCCCACGGCTAACCCACCCTAACCCCCACATCCCTGTGCACTATGGGTAATTCCCCATTGGCTAACCCACCCTAACCCACACATCCCTGTGCACTATGGGTAATTCCCCACGGCTAACCCACCCTAAACCGCACATCGCTGGGCACTATGGGTAATTCCCCACGTCTAACCCACCCTAACCCCCACATCCCTGTGCACTATGGGTAATTCCCCACGGCTAACCCACCCTAACCCACACATCCCTGTGCACTATGGGTAATTCCCCACGGCTAACCCACCCTAACCCGCACATCCCTGTGCACTATGGGTAATTCCCCACGGCTAACCCACCCTAACCCTCACATCCCTGTGCACTATGGGTAATTCCCCACGGCTAACCCACCCTGACCCCCACATCCCTGTGCACTATGGGTAATTCCCCACGGCTAACCCACCCTACCCGCACATCCCTGTGCACTATGGGTAATTCCCCACGGCTAACCCACCCTGACCCACACATCCCTGTGCACTATGGGTAATTCCCCACGGCTAACCCACCCTGACCCACACATCCCTGTGCACTATGGGTAATTCCCCACGGCTAACCCACCCTAACCCCCACATCCCTGTGCACTATGGGTAATTCCCCACGGCTAACCCACCCTAACCTGCACATCCCTGTGCACTATGGGTAATTCCCCACGGCTAACCCACCCTAACCCCCACATCCCTGTGCACTATGGGTAATTCCCCATTGGCTAACCCACCCTAACCCACACATCCCTGTGCACTATGGGTAATTCCCCACGGCTAACCCACCCTAAACCGCACATCGCTGGGCACTATGGGTAATTCCCCACGTCTAACCCACCCTAACCCCCACATCCCTGTGCACTATGGGTAATTCCCCACGGCTAACCCACCCTAACCCACACATCCCTGTGCACTATGGGTAATTCCCCACGGCTAACCCACCCTAACCCGCACATCCCTGTGCACTATGGGTAATTCCCCACGGCTAACCCACCCTAACCCTCACATCCCTGTGCACTATGGGTAATTCCCCACGGCTAACCCACCCTAACCCGCACATCCCTGTGCACTATGGGTAATTCCCCATGGCCAATCCACCCTAAACCGCACATCCCTGTGCACTATGGGTAATTCCCCACGGCTAACCCACCCTAACCCGCACATCCCTGTGCACTATGGGTAATTCCCCACGGCTAACCCACCCTAACCCCCACATCCCTGTGCACTATGGGTAATTCCCCACCCTAACCCCCACATCCCTGTGCACTATGGGTAATTCCCCACGGCTAACCCACCCTGACCCGCACATCCCTGTGCACTATGGGTAATTCCCCACGGCTAACCCACCCTGACCCGCACATCCCTGTGCACTATGGGTAATTCCCCACGGCTAACCCACCCTAACCCGCACATCCCTGTGCACTATGGGTAATTCCCCACGGCTAACCCACCCTAACCCCCACATCCCTGTGCACTATGGGTAATTTCCCACGGCTAACCCACACATCCCTATGCACTATGGGTAATTCCCCACGGCTAACCCACCCTGACCCCCACATCCCTGTGCACTATGGGTAATTCCCCACGGCTGACCCACCCTAACCCGCACATCCCTGTGCACTATGGGTAATTCCCCACCCTAACCCGCACATCCCTGTGCACTATGGGTAATTCCCCACGGCTAACCCACCCTGACCCGCACATCCCTGTGCACTATGGGTAATTCCCCACGGCTAACCCACCCTAACCCGCACATCCCTGTGCACTATGGGTAATTCCCCACGGCTAACCCACCCTAACCCGCACATCCCTGTGCACTATGGGTAATTCCCCATGACTAACCCACCCTAACCCGCACATCCCTGTGCACTATGGGTAATTCCCCACGGCTAACCCACCCTAACCCCCACATCCCTGTGCACTATGGGTAATTTCCCCACGGCTAACCCACCCTAACCCGCACATCCCTGTGCACTATGGGTAATTCCCCATGACTAACCCACCCTAACCCGCACATCCCTGTGCACTATGGGTAATTCCCCACGGCTAACCCACCCTAACCCACACATCCCTGTGCACTATGGGTAATTCCCCACGGCTAACCCACCCTAACCCGCACATCCCTGTGCACTATGGGTAATTCCCCACGGCTCACCCACCCTGACCCGCACATCCCTGTGCACTATGGGTAATTTCCCCACAGCTAACCCACACATCCCTGTGCACTATGGGTAATTTCCCACGGCTAACCCGCACATCCCTGTGCACTATGGGTAATTCCCCACGGCTCACCCACCCTGACCCGCACATCCCTGTGCACTATGGGTAATTTCCCCACAGCTAACCCACACATCCCTGTGCACTATGGGTAATTTCCCACCCTAACCCGCACATCCCTGTGCACTATGGGTAATTTCCCCACGGCTAACCCACCCTAACCCCCACATCCCTGTGCACTATGGGTAATTCCCCACCCTAACCCCCACATCCCTGTGCACTATGGGTAATTCCCCACGGCTAACCCATCCTGACCCCCACATCCCTGTGCACTATGGGTAATTCCCCACGGCTAACCCACCCTAACCCGCACATCCCTGTGCACTATGGGTAATTCCCCACGGCTAACCCACCCTAACCCGCACATCCCTGTGCACTATGGGTAATTCCCCATGGCCAACCCACATCTTTGGACTTGGCAGGAAGCTGCAGCCCCCGGAGGAAACCCACACAGGCACAAGGGCGGAGAATGTGCAAACTGCGCATGGACAGCCACCCGGGGGTGGGTTCTAACCCGGGACCCATGCACCGTGAGGCATCAGCGCTAACCACTGTGCTGTTAGGATTAGCTGGATGCGATTAAGCGGATGAATTACTTCCTACAATGCTCCTGTGTGAGAGGATGTGTTTGGGGAGCGACATGGGGATAAATGAGATCACACTGCCATCTGCGGGCCAGGTGGAAAGGACTTGGAGTCACACAGGGTTGTTAGTGAGGGCTTCAACCCGGGCAAGGGCAGCCAAGGACGGGTGCAGGTTGAAGCAGGGCTGGGCGTTGTGGGGGCGTGCACGTTTCGATCGGCTGGCCACATAGCCCAAGTTAATCTCATCCCATCCCATCCCCCTCAACCCTTCCTATCCATGTGCCCGTCCAGACGGGTGGCCGGAAGGGAAGTGCATTTGCCTAGCGCCACGCACAACCCCATGTCTCAACCCCCCCCCCCCCCCCCCACCCAAATGGACAATCCCAAACCCTTTTACGGAACTCCCCGAGACCTCCAGAGAGAGGCCAAGAGAGCTACTCCCTGAAGCATGGCCTCCCCAATAACGTAAGAGATAGGAGCAGGAGTAGATCATTCTGCCCATCCACTTGGTACAATCCTGGCCCGTCTTGGGAAGGGTGGGGTGGTTTCGCTCCTCTCCTGACCTTCATCTCAAGCCCCCCCCCCCCCCCCCCAGAGTAAAGAGTTCCAAAGATTCACGGCACCGAGTGAAGATAGTTCCCCTTCTGGAAACTAGAAGGAGGCCATTCAGCCCTTCGAGCCTGCAGCACGATCATGGCTGAGGGCCTATCACAAAGCTTCACTTTCCTGGCATCCCTCGCTGCCCACGTTGGGGCCGTACAGGAACATTGATCAGGGCTACTTTGGGAATACTGCGTCCAATCCCAGTCTCCCGGCTGTAGGGAGGATGGTGTGAAAGGGTTCGGGTAAGAGTTGCACGGTTGGAGCTACAGGGAGAGGCTGGGAGTGTTTTCCCCGGAGCGTCGGGGGCTGAGCAGGGGGACCTTATAGAGGTTTATAACATCATGAGGGGCATGGACAAGGTCTTTCCCCCCCACCCAAGGGTAGGGGGGGAACCCAGAGCGTGGCAGGTTTAAGGTGGGAGGGGGAAGGTTTAAAAGGGACCTGAGGGGTAGCTTTCACACAGAGGGTGGGTGGAGGCTGGTACAGTTACAGCATTTAGAAGATGCCTGGATGGGGACATGGATAGGAAGGGTTTAGAGGGACAGGGGCCAGAAGCTGGCCAATGTGACTGGATTACTTTAGGAGATGTGGGTCAGCACGAGCGAGTTGGGCCGAAGGGTCTGTTTCCGCGCTGGACAGCTCTATGACTCGACCTCTCTCCAATATCTTGAGTGACTCGGCTTCCACGAACCTCTGGGCTAGAGACAGGCACAGGATTGCTGCTGCCCCCAGAGCAAGCAAATGTTTGCTGATCTCCGTCCTAAACGGCCTCCTGCCTGGGGGTTCCCCAACTGGGGAAATGCTCTGCGGGAAGGATATTCCCCGATGACCGAGGGAAGGGAGCCCAGAAACGGTGGGGGTGGTCACGGCCTGAGGATGGACTGAGAAGGGGAGAGATGTCTTCACCCGGAGAGCGGGAGGGAATTCTCCGTCACAGAAAGATGCCGGGGGCCGGAATGTTTTCGGGGCTAAAGGGATCGAAGGGTAGGGGGGGGGGGGGGTGGCAGAAAGAGGGGGAAACAGGAGTTGGATGATCAGCAGCGATCGTCTCGGGGTGGGGGCGAGCAGGATCGAGGGGCCGGACGGTCTACTCCCGTCTCCTATCCCCTCTTGCCCTTCGAGACTCTCTCCATCCCTAAACAATGGTTTCTGTAACACCCAGCTCTCCCCTGCTCCCTCACTCACCTTCTCCCTCTCTCCCCTGCTCCCTCACTCCCCTGCTCCCTCACTCCCCTGCTCCCTCACTCCCCTTCTCCCTCACTCCCCTGCTCCCTCTCTCCCCTCCTCCCTCACTCCCCTCCTCCCTCACTCCCCTTCTCCCTCACTCCCCTGCTCCCTCACTCCCCTGCTCCCTCACTCCCCTGCTCCCTCACTCCCCTGCTCCCTCACTCCCCTGCTCCCACACTCCCCTGCTCCCACACTCCCCTGCTCCCTCTCTCCCCTGCTCCCTCTCTCCCCTTCTCCCTCACTCCCCTTCTCCCTCTCTCCCCTGCTCCCACACTCCCCTACTCCCTCACTCCCCTACTCCCTCACTCACCTTCTCCCTCACTCCCCTGCTCCCTCACTCCCCTGCTCCCTCACTCCCCTGCTCCCTCACTCCCCTGCTCCCTCACTCCCCTGCTCCCTCTCTCCCCTTCTCCCTCTCTCCCCTTCTCCCTCTCTCCCCTTCTCCCTCACTCCCCTGCACCCTCTCTCCCCTGCTCCCTCTCTCCCCTGCTCCCTCTCTCCCCTGCTCCCTCTCTCCCCTGCTCCCTCTCTCCCCTGCTCCCTCTCTCCGCTGCTCCCTCACTCCCCTTCTCCCTCTCTCCCCTGCTCCCTCTCTCCCCTGCTCCCTCTCTCCCCTGCTCCCTCTCTCCCCTGCTCCCTCACTCCCCTGCTCCCTCACTCCCCTGCTCCCTCTCTCCCCTGCTCCCTCTCTCCCTCTCTCCCCTGCTCCCTCTCTCCCCTGCTCCCTCTCTCCCCTGCTCCCTCACTCCCCTGCTCCCTCACTCCCCTGCTCCCTCACTCCCCTGCTCCCTCACTCCCCTGCTCCCTCACTCCCCTTCTCCCTCACTCCCCTTCTCCCTCACTCCCCTGCTCCCTCACTCCCCTGTTCCCTCTCTCCCCTTCTCCCTCACTCCCCTGCTCCCTCACTCCCCTGCTCCCTCACTCCCCTGCTCCCTCACTCCCCTGCTCCCTCACTCCCCTGCTCCCTCTCTCCCCTGCTCCCTCACTCCCCTGCTCCCTCTCTCCCCTGCTCCCTCTCTCCCCTGCTCCCTCTCTCCCCTGCTCCCTCACTCTCCTGCTCCCTCACTCTCCTGCTCCCTCACTCCCCTTCTCCCTCACTCCCCTTCTCCCTCTCTCCCCTTCTCCCTCTCTCCCCTTCTCCCTCTCTCCCCTTCTCCCTCTCTCCCCTGCTCCCTCACTCCCCTGCTCCCTCACTCCCCTGCTCCCTCACTCCCCTGCTCCCTCACTCCCCTGCTCCCTCTCTCCCCTGCTCCCTCTCTCCCCTGCTCCCTCTCTCCCCTGCTCCCTCTCTCCCCTGCTCCCTCACTCCCCTGCTCCCTCTCTCCCCTGCTCCCTCTCTCCCTCACTCCCCTTCTCCCTCACTCCCCTTCTCCCTCACTCCCCTTCTCCCTCACTCCCCTTCTCCCTCACTCCCCTGCTCCCTCACTCCCCTGCTCCCTCACTCCCCTGCTCCCTCACTCCCCTTCTCCCTCTCTCCCCTGCTCCCTCACTCCCCTGCTCCCTCACTCCCCTGCTCCCTCACTCCCCTGCTCCCTCACTCCCCTTCTCCCTCACTCCCCTGCTCCCTCACTCCCCTGCTCCCTCACTCCCCTGCTCCCTCACTCCCCTTCTCCCTCTCTCCCCTGCTCCCTCACTCCCCTGCTCCCTCACTCCCCTGCTCCCTCACTCCCCTGCTCCCTCACTCCCCTTCGGCCTCTCTCCCCTGCTCCCTCACTCCCCTTCTCCCTCACTCCCCTTCTCCCTCACTCCCCTTCTCCCTCACTCCCCTGTTCCCTCACTCCCCTGTTCCCTCACTCCCCTGTTCCCTCACTCCCCTGTTCCCTCACTCCCCTGTTCCCTCTCTCCCCTTCTCCCTCACTCCCCTTCTCCCTCACTCCCCTTCTCCCTCACTCCCCTTCTCCCTCACTCCCCTGCTCCCTCACTCCCCTGCTCCCTCACTCCCCTGCTCCCTCTCTCCCCTGCTCCCTCTCTCCCCTGCTCCCTCTCTCCCCTGCTCCCTCTCTCCCCTGCTCCATCACTCCCCTGCTCCATCACTCCCCTGCTCCCTCTCTCCCCTGCTCCCTCTCTCCCCTGCTCCCTCTCTCCCCTGCTCCCTCACTCCCCTGCTCCCTCTCTCCCCTGCTCCCTCTCTCCCCTGCTCCCTCTCTCCCCTTCTCCCTCTCTCCCCTTCTCCCTCTCTCCCCTGCTCCCTCACTCCCCTGCTCCCTCACTCCCCTGCTCCCTCACTCCCCTGCTACCTCACTCCCCTTCTCCCTCTCTCCCCTTCTCCCTCTCTCCCCTTCTCCCTCTCTCCCCTGCTCCCTCTCTCCTCTGCTCCCTCACTCCCCTGCTCCCTCACTCCCCTGCTCCCTCACTCCCCTGCTCCCTCACTCCCCTGCTCCCTCACTCCCCTGCTCCCTCACTCCCCTGCTCCCTCACTCCCCTTCTCCCTCACTCCCCTGCTCCCTCACTCCCCCTGCTCCCTCACTCCCCTGCTCCCTCACTCCCCTTCTCCCTCACTCCCCTTCTCCCTCACTCCCCTTCTCCCTCTCTCCCCTGCTCCCTCACTCCCCTGCTCCCTCACTCCCCTGCTCCCTCACTCCCCTGCTCCCTCACTCCCCTGCTCCCTCACTCCCCTTCTCCCTCTCTCCCCTGCTCCCTCTCTCCCCTGCTCCCTCTCTCCCCTGCTCCCTCACTCCCCTGCTCCCTCACTCCCTTTCTCCCTCTCTCCCCTGCTCCCTCACTCCC
>NC_081396.1:6662120-6702120 GCF_030684315.1 Stegostoma tigrinum | reverse complement strand
TCTGAGGGAGCGGCGTTGCTCACTCGGGCAGCCCTCCAGCCGGGCCCCCCTGGGCACAGACCTGGCAAGACCTCTACACACACTGTGTGCCCCCTTTAAACCCCACCCACCCCCACTCTCTGGGTGCCTCCTGCGCTTCGGTGCCCAGCGTGGGTGGGCAATTTGGTCGAATATTGGCCAATATGGGGATGGCGCGCCTAACCATGGGCATCTGTGTTGGGGAGGGGGGGGTGCGTGGACAGATTGTGGGGGGAATAAAGGAGCTGCACCATGTCACCTTGCCCTCCGGTTCTCACCCCCCCCCGCCACCGCCACCCAACCCTTGCCCCACCTCCACCCCCCCCGACCCTGACCCTCACAGGACGGTGACCACGGCGAGCTCGGAGCTGACCCGGAAATTCTGGACGTCCCCCAGCCCGCAGAGGCCGTTCCGCATCTGCGACCACGACAGGACCACCCGGACAGGGGTGACGGCCGGCAGCCTGAGAGAGCTCATCAACAAGGTGGGTCTGCCGCGACGCCGGCCGGCGGGCGGGCGGGCACGGGGCGGGCGGGCAGGCGCTGCCAATCAGCCGGAGGGCAGCCCGACTGCCGACTCGCCGAGCCCTCGGCGCCCCCTGCCGCGCACGGAAACGACGTGGCTCGCTCCCCTCCCCCGCCCACTGCCGGCGAACCCCGTCCCTTGCTCCGCGCCGACGGCTGAGCTCTCTGTCTTGTTCCAGAACCATCGGCGGATCAGTAATTCCCCACGGCTAACCCACCCTAACCCGCACATCCCTGTGCACTATGGGTAATTCCCCCGGGGCTAACCCACCCTAACCCGCACATCCCTGTGCACTATGGGTAATTCCCCACGGCTAACCCACCCTGACCCCCACATCCCTGTGCACTATGGGTAATTCCCCACGGCTAAACCACCCTAACCCCCACATCCCTGTGCACTATGGGTAATTCCCCACGGCTAACCCACCCTGACCCACACATCCCTGTGCACTATGGGTAATTCCCCACGGCTAACCCACCCTGACCCGCACATCCCTGTGCACTATGGGTAATTCCCCGCGGCTAACCCATCCTAACCCCCACATCCCTGTGCACTATGGGTAATTCCCCACGGCTAACCCACCCTAACCCGCACATCCCTGTGCACTATGGGTAATTCCCCATGGCTAACCCACCCTAACCCCCACATCCCTGTGCACTATGGGTAATTCCCCACGGCTAACCCACCCTAACCCGCACATCCCTGTGCACTATGGGTAATTCCCCACGGCTAACCCACCCTAACCCACACATCCCTGTGCACTATGGGTAATTCCCCACGGCTAACCCACCCTAACCCACACATCCCTGTGCACTATGGGTAATTCCCCACGGCTAACCCACCCTAACCCCCACATCCCTGTGCACTATGGGTAATTCCCCGGGGCTAACCCACCCTAACCCGCACATCCCTGTGCACTATGGGTAATTCCCCACGGCTAACCCACCCTAACCCCCACATCCCTGTGCACTATGGGTAATTCCCCGGGGCTAACCCACCCTAACCCACACATCCCTGTGCACTATGGGTAATTCCCCACGGCTAACCCACCCTAACCCACACATCCCTGTGCACTATGGGTAATTCCCCATGGCTAACCCACACATCCCTGTGCACTATGGGTAATTCCCCATGGCTAACCCACCCTAACCCGCACATCCCTGTGCACTATGGGTAATTCCCCACGGCTAACCCACCCTAACCCCCACATCCCTGTGCACTATGGGTAATTCCCCACGGCTAACCCACCCTAACCCGCACATCCCTGTGCACTATGGGTAATTCCCCATGGCTAATCCACCCTAACCCGCACATCCCTGTGCACTATGGGTAATTCCCCACGGCTAACCCACCCTAACCCGCACATCCCTGTGCACTATGGGTAATTCCCCACGGCTAACCCACCCTAACCCGCACATCCCCGTGCACTATGGGTAATTCCCCACGGCTAACCCACCCTAACCCGCACATCCCCGTGCACTATGGGTAATTCCCCACGGCTAACCCACCCTGACCCGCCCATCCCTGTGCACTATGGGTAATTCCCCACGGCTAACCCACCCTAACCCGCACATCCCTGTGCACTATGGGTAATTCCCCACGGCTAACCCACCCTGACCCGCCCATCCCTGTGCACTATGGGTAATTCCCCACGGTTACCACACCCTAACCCGCACATCCCTGTGCACTATGGGTAATTCCCCACGGCTAACCCACCCTAACCCCCACATCCCTGTGCACTATGGGTAATTCCCCACGGCTAACCCACCCTGACCCCCACATCCCTGTGCACTATGGGTAATTTCCCACGGCTAACCCACCCTAACCCGCACATCCCTGTGCACTATGGGTAATTCCCCACGGCTAACCCACCCTAACCCGCACATCCCCGTGCACTATGGGTAATTCCCCACGGCTAACCCACCCTAACCCCCACATCCCTGTGCACTATGGGTAATACCCCACGGCTAACCCACCCTAACCCACACATCCCTGTGCACTATGGGTAATTCCCCATGGCTAACCCACCCTGACCCCCCCATCCCTGTGCACTATGGGTAATTCCCCAAGGCTAACCCACCCTAACCCCCACATCCCTGTGCACTATGGGTAATTCCCCATGGCTAACCCACCCTGACCCCCCCATCCCTGGGCACTATGGGTAATTCCCCACGGCTAACCCACCCTAACCCCCACATCCCTGTGCACTATGGGTAATTCCCCACGGCTAACCCACCCTAACCCCCACATCCCTGTGCACTATGGGTAATTCCCCATGGCTAACCCACCCTAACCCCCAAATCCCTGGGCACTATGGGTAATTCCCCACGGCTAACCCACCCTAACCCCCACATCCCTGTGCACTATGGGTAATTCCCCATGGCTAACCCACCCTAACCCCCACATCCCTGTGCACTATGGGTAATTCCCCATGGCTAACCCACCCTGACCCCCCCATCCCTGGGCACTATGGGTAATTCCCCACGGCTAACCCACCCTAACCCCCACATCCCTGTGCACTATGGGTAATTCCCCATGGCTAACCCACCCTGACCCCCCCATCCCTGGGCACTATGGGTAATTCCCCACGGCTAACCCACCCTAACCCCCACATCCCTGTGCACTATGGGTAATTCCCAACGGCTAACCCACCCTAACCCCCACAGCCCTGTGCACTATGGGTAATTCCCAACGGCTAACCCACCCTAACCCCCACATCCCTGTGCACTATGGGTAATTCCCCACGGCTAACCCACCCTAACCCCCACATCCCTGTGCACTATGGGTAATTCCCCATGGCTAACCCACCCTGACCCCCCCATCCCTGGGCACTATGGGTAATTCCCCACGGCTAACCCACCCTAACCCCCACATCCCTGTGCACTATGGGTAATTCCCAACGGCTAACCCACCCTAACCCCCACATCCCTGTGCACTATGGGTAATTCCCAACGGCTAACCCACCCTAACCCCCACATCCCTGTGCACTATGGGTAATTCCCCACGGCTAACCCGCACATCCCAGTGCACTATGGGTAATTCCCCACGGCTAACCCACCCTAACCCGCACATCCCAGTGCACTATGGGTAATTTCCCACAGCTAACCCACCCTAACCCGCACATCCCAGTGCACTATGGGTAATTCCCCACGGCTAACCCACCCTAACCCCCACATCCCTGTGCACTATGGGTAATTCCCCACGGCTAACCCACCCTAACCCGCACATCCCTGTGCACGATGGGTAATTCCCCACGGCTAACCCACCCTAACCCGCACATCCCTGTGCACTATGGGTAATTCCCCACGGCTAACCCACCCTAACCCGCACATCCCTGTGCACTATGGGTAATTCCCCACGGCTAACCCACCCTGACCCGCCCATCCCTGTGCACTGTGGGTAATTCCCCACGGTTACCACACCCTAACCCGCACATCCCTGTGCACTATGGGTAATTCCCCACGGCTAACCCACCCTAACCCCCACATCCCTGTGCACTATGGGTAATTCCCCACGGCTAACCCACCCTGACCCCCACATCCCTGTGCACTATGGGTAATTTCCCACGGCTAACCCACCCTAACCCGCACATCCCTGTGCACTATGGGTAATTCCCCACGGCTAACCCACCCTAACCCGCACATCCCCGTGCACTATGGGTAATTCCCCACGGCTAACCCACCCTAACCCCCACATCCCTGTGCACTATGGGTAATACCCCACGGCTAACCCACCCTAACCCACACATCCCTGTGCACTATGGGTAATTCCCCATGGCTAACCCACCCTGACCCCCCCATCCCTGTGCACTATGGGTAATTCCCCAAGGCTAACCCACCCTAACCCCCACATCCCTGTGCACTATGGGTAATTCCCCATGGCTAACCCACCCTGACCCCCCCATCCCTGGGCACTATGGGTAATTCCCCACGGCTAACCCACCCTGACCCCCACATCCCTGTGCACTATGGGTAATTCCCCATGGCTAACCCACCCTAACCCCCACATCCCTGTGCACTATGGGTAATTCCCCATGGCTAACCCACCCTGACCCCCCCATCCCTGGGCACTATGGGTAATTCCCCACGGCTAACCCACCCTAACCCCCACATCCCTGTGCACTATGGGTAATTCCCCATGGCTAACCCACCCTGACCCCCCCATCCCTGGGCACTATGGGTAATTCCCCACGGCTAAC
Source organism: Stegostoma tigrinum (assembly GCF_030684315.1). Lineage (NCBI taxonomy): Eukaryota > Metazoa > Chordata > Chondrichthyes > Orectolobiformes > Stegostomatidae > Stegostoma > Stegostoma tigrinum. The sequence goes on along the minus strand of NC_081396.1, from coordinate 6,697,378 downwards.
CCACCCTAACCCCCACATCCCTGTGCACTATGGGTAATTCCCCATGGCTAACCCACCCTAACCCCCACATCCCTGTGCACTATGGGTAATTCCCCATGGCTAACCCACCCTGACCCCCCCATCCCTGGGCACTATGGGTAATTCCCCACGGCTAACCCACCCTAACCCCCACATCCCTGTGCACTATGGGTAATTCCCCATGGCTAACCCACCCTGACCCCCCCATCCCTGGGCACTATGGGTAATTCCCCACGGCTAACCCACCCTAACCCCCACATCCCTGTGCACTATGGGTAATTCCCAACGGCTAACCCACCCTAACCCCCACATCCCTGTGCACTATGGGTAATTCCCAACGGCTAACCCACCCTAACCCCCACATCCCTGTGCACTATGGGTAATTCCCAACGGCTAACCCACCCTAACCCCCACATCCCTGTGCACTATGGGTAATTCCCCATGGCTAACCCACCCTGACCCCCCCATCCCTGGGCACTATGGGTTATTCCCCACGGCTAACCCACCCTAACCCCCACATCCCTGTGCACTATGGGTAATTCCCAACGGCTAACCCACCCTAACCCCCACATCCCTGTGCACTATGGGTAATTCCCAACGGCTAACCCACCCTAACCCCCACATCCCTGTGCACTATGGGTAATTCCCCACGGCTAACCCGCACATCCCAGTGCACTATGGGTAATTCCCCACGGCTAACCCACCCTAACCCGCACATCCCAGTGCACTATGGGTAATTTCCCACGGCTAACCCACCCTAACCCCCACATCCCTGTGCACTATGGGTAATTCCCCACGGCTAACCCACCCTAACCCGCACATCCCAGTGCACTATGGGTAATTTCCCACGGCTAACCCACCCTGACCCGCACATCCCTGTGCACTATGGGTAATTTCCCACGGCTAACCCACCCTGACCCGCACATCCCTGTGCACTATGGGTAATTCCCCACGGCTAACCCACCCTAACCCCCACATCCCTGTGCACTATGGGTAATTCCCCATGGCTAACCCACCCTAACCCGCACATCCCTGTGCACTATGGGTAATTCCCCACGGCTAACCCACCCTAACCCACACATCCCTGTGCACTATGGCTAATTCCCCACGGCTAACCCACCCTAACCCGCACATCCCTGGGCACTATGGGTAATTCCCCACGGCTAATCCACCATGACCCACACATCCCTGTGCACTATGGGTAATTCCCCACGGCTAACCCACCCTAACCCACATATCCCTGTGCACTATGGGTAATTCCCCACGGCTAACCCACCCTAACCCGCACATCCCTGTGCACTATGGGTAATTCCCCACGGCTAACCCACCCTAACCCGCACATCCCTGAGCACTATGGGTAATTCCCCACGGCTAACCCACCCTAACCCGCACATCCCTGTGCACTATGGGTACTTCCCCACGGCTAACCCAACCTGACCCACACATCCCTGTGTACTATGGGTAATTCCCCACCCTAACCCGCACATCCCTGTGCACTATGGGTAATTCCCCACGGCTAACCCACCCTGACCCCCACATCCCTGGGCACTATGGGTAATTCCCCACGGCTAACCCACCCTAACCCCCACTTCCCTGGGCACTATGGGTAATTCCCCCCGGGGCTAACCCACCCTGACCCCCACATCCCTGGGCACTATGGGTAATTCCCCCCGGGGCTAACCCCACCCCCCGACCCGCACATCCCTGTGCACTATGGGTAATTCCCCACGGATAACCCGCACATCCCTGTGCACTATGGGTAATTCCCCACGGCTAACCCACACATCCCTGTGCACTATGGGTAATTCCCCACGGCTAACCCACACATCCCTGTGCACTATGGGTAATTCCCCACGGCTAACCCACCCTAACCCGCACATCCCTGTGCACTATGGGTAATTTCCCACAGCTTACCCACACATCCCTGTGCACTATGGGTAATTCCCCACGGCTAACCCACCCTAACCCGCACATCCCTGTGCACTATGGGTAATTCCCCACGGCTATCCCGCCCTAACCCGCATATCCCTGTGCCCTATGGGTAATTCCCCACGGCTAACCCACACATCCCTGTGCACTATGGGTAACTTCTCACGGCTAACCCACCCTAACCCGCACATCCCTGTGCACTATGGGTAATTCCCCACGGCTAACCCACCCTAACCCCCACATCCCTGTGCACTATGGGTAATACCCCACGGCTAACCCACCCTAACCCCAACATCCCTGTGCACTATGGGTAATTTCCCATGGCTAACACATCCTGACCTGCACATCCCTGGGCACTATGGGTAATTTCCCACGACTAACCCACCCTGACCCCCACCTCCCTGTGCACTATGGGTAATTCCCCACGGCTATCCCACCCTAACCCACACATCCCTGTGCACTATGGGTAATTCCCCATGGCTAACCCACACATACCTGCGCTACCCACTGAGCCACTCCAGTGTGGAAACAGCAAAGTGTATAGATGGGGGCCCGTTGATGTACAATTAGATTTCCAGCGACATTCAATAAGGTGCCTCATCGATGTTGTCTGCACAATGTAAGAGGTGAAAGTGCGAGAGAGTAAAATGTTGGGACCACGGGAAGGATTGGGAAGTGGTTTAGAATCCGAGAGCAGAGATGTGCTCCTCAGGCTCTCTCAGGCTGTGGTCAGGAATGGCAAACAGGAGGCTGGAAGAACACTGAATGCCAGTCTCACTGTGCCAGGGACCCAGCTTCAATTCCACGCTGTTCTCCCCGTGTCTGTTTGGAATTCCTCCCACGGTCCAAAGATGTGCAGGTTAGGGTGGACTGTCCATGCCAAATCGCCCCATAGCGTTCAGGGAGGCGTACAGTAGGTGGGTTCTCAGGGGAAAGTGTCTGGGTGGGCTGTCCTCAGGGCTGCTGTGGACCCGTTGGGCCGAAGGGCCTGTTTCCACACAGCAGGGACTCTGCGATTCCTCAGGATACAGGTCAGAGCACATTTGGAATATCGTGAGCAGGCCCCCCCTTCTCGGGAAGGGCATGTTGGTGTGGGAGGGGGTTCGGAGGATGTTTACGGGAATGATCCTGGGCGACGAAGGGCTGGTCATGCGTGAAGCGGATGAGGATTCTGGGCCTGTACTCGATGGAGTTGAGAAGGATGTGGGGAGATCGGACTGAAATTCACAAGAGGCCTGGACATAGGGGACGTGGAGATGACGTTTCAACCAGTAGGAGACGCTAGGACCCAAGGGCTCAGGGTCAAGGGATGTCCCTTTTGAACTGAGAAGAGGAGGGATTTCTTCAGCCAGAGGGGTTTGAATCTGTGGAATGCATTGCAGCAGAGGGCTGCAGACGCCAAATCAATGAGTGTCTTTAAGGCAGAGATAGATCGGTTCCTGGTTGGTCGGGGGTCAAGGATCGTGGGGATCAGGCAGCCCCGATCGAATGGCTGAGCAGAACCAACGGGCAGAATGGCCTCGCCCTGACCCTCCGTCTCACGGGAAGCCAACTGGACGAAGTGAGCCACCTCGAACAGGTGGCCTTCGGCTCGGCAGGGTGCCCTGACACCCAGGCCAGCTGCTCGAAGCCTTGAGCAGCGGAAGGGCTGGACGCAGGGAGGTGAAATTTTGCCAACGTCGCAGCGATGGAGACGAGGAGGGGCAAAGACGTGGCGAAATTGGCCAATGTTTGTCAGATGGTGTGGAAACGTAACTTGCTCCACCATTCGAACCCCTATCGTTTTAATCTCATGCGGCACAGTGATAATGGCCCAACGTTTGACCTAGAAGGCCAGGGTTCAAGTCCCACCTGCTCCAGAGGTGTCCCCTACCAGGAAAACCGGGGCAGGGCTTATACACTGAATGGGAAGGTCCTGGGGGAGTGTTGCTGAGCAGAGAGACCTCGGGGGGAGCAGGGATGTAGTTCCTGGAAAGTGGAGCTGCAGGTAGACAGGGCGGTGAGGGGGTAGTGTTCGGGGCGCTCGCCTTTATGGGTCAGTGCGCTGAGTACAGGGAGTCGGGAGGGTCGTGTTGGGGCTGCACATGGATATGGGTCAGGGCCGCTTTGGGAATACTGCGTCCACTCCCGGTCTCCCTGCTGTAGGGAGGATGGTGTGAAAGGGTTCGGATAAGAGTTACAGGGATGTCGGAGGGTTTGAGCTACAGGGAGAGGCTGGGGGTTGTTTTCCCCGGAGTGTCGGGGGCTGAGTGGGGGGGGACCTTATAGAGGTTTATAACATCGGGAGGGGGAATGGACAAGGTCTTTCCCCCCCAAGGGAGGGGGGAGTCCAAAACTAGAGGGGCACAGGTTTAAGGTGGGAGGGGGAAGGTTTAAAAGGGACCTGAGGGGCAACATTTTCACACAGAGGGTGGGGGGGAAGGAGCTGCCGGAGGTAGTGGGTGGGGGCCGGTACAGTTACAGCATTTAGAAGGCTTCGGGATGGGGACGTGGATAGGAAGGGTTTGGGAGGATAGGGGGCCGAATGCTAGCAGATGGGATGAGATGAATTTAGGGTAATCTGGGTCAGCACGGATGGGATGGGCCGAAAGGTCTGTTTCCACACTGAGTGACTTTATGCATCCATCTCTGAAGAGATAGATTAGAAAATATCTCTAATTTGAGCAAAGAGAGAGAGTGTGAGGGAGTGACAGAACTCTGTGGTGCAGAGGGATCTGAGTGACCTGGGACATGCCTCACACAAAGTCAGTACGCAGTGATTGGGAACGCCAGTGGGATCTTGCTGTTCACTGAAAGGGGGAATGGAATAGAAAAACTGGGATGTTGCCCTGCTGCTGTGTAGGGCCATGGTGGGGCACCTCGGCTGATCCCGGGGAGGGAGGGTCTGCCTGACGAGGAGAGGGGGAGACACACGGGCCTGTACTCATTGGGGTTTAGAGGAATGAGGGGCGACCTTATGGAAACAGACAGGGTTCTTGGGGGAGACCTGACAGGGGGGAGATGGGAAGGGGTTGTTACCCCCTTGTGTGGGAGAGTCTAGGACCCAGAGGGGGCATCATCTCAGAGCGAGGGGGTCGCCCACTGAAGATGGAGAATGGGGAGGGATTTCTTCTGTCTCTGAGTGGGGGGGGAGGAGCTGGGGGTCGGGGTGGGGGGGAGCTATCGAGGCCGGGACATCGAGGGTATTGAAGGCCGAGAGAGAGAGGGATTTTTAATTGGGAAGGGATCGACGGGGGAAAAGGCAGGGAAGCGAGAGTCGGGGATGATGGGATCAGCCCACGACCCCGCCGATTGGTGGATGGGCCGAACGGCCCCCTCCCACTCCTGTGGCTGACCGCGTCGCGCTTCTCTCCTCCAATCCCACCCCCACCCTCCTTCTCTTGGCCCCCCCACCCACCCGCCTCCCCTCCCCCACCGCCTGCAGGCCTTGGACGTCCTGCTCCTCACGGGAGTGGTCACCCTGGTCCTGGAGGAAGATGGCACCGCCGTCGACAACGAAGACTTCTTCCAGCACTTGGACGACGACACCAGCTTCATGGTGCTGCAGAAGGGCCAACGATGGAAGCCTCCCAAGGTCGGTCAGCTGCTGGAGGGGTGTTCCGGACCCCTGCTGGGCAGAAATGGGGTTGGCGGGGGTGGGGGACGGTAGGTGGACCTTGCTGGACAGGCTGGCACCTGTTGGGGGCTGGGGGAAGCAGTGACAGGGGGCACAGCACACAGAGGCTAGAAGGGCCAAACGGCCACCCCTACTAGCCACCAGGCACACCCTTTCCATTTGGAGTCAGTGATGATTGACCAGTGGTTGACCCAGCACATCCCCCAGGTTGGGCAGGGCAAGGGAGGGGGCCCGGTGACCGTCCTCGGTGGGGGGGGGGGTGGGGGGTGAGTTTTAACCCAATGAACTGTCTGGTGTGACCCGCACAGTTTTTTTTGGTGGGGGGGTGGTGGGGGATCTGCCGCTCTAACCTGCGTCTGGGCCTGTGCAAGTGACTCCAGGCCCCTTGGAAAACGCCCCTCTGTGTCTAACCCTGTGCTGTCCCTGGGAGTGTTTGATGAGGGGGGGTTGGGCAGTGTAGAGGGAGCTTTACTCTGTATCTAACCCCATTCTGTCCTGGGAGTGTGTGATGGAGTGGGACAGTGTAGAGGGAGCTTTACACTATATCTAACCCCGTGCTGTCCCTGGGAGTGTTTGATGGAAGCAGGGTTGGCGGGGTGGTGACGGCGTAGAGGGAGCTTTAGCACGGAGCTGAGCCCGGACTCCTACCAAACCTGGGAGCCTTCCTCAGTATCTGAGCCGTAATCTGGGGCTTGGCCCTCCTTTCGCAGAGGGGGATGGTTTCCTGTTCCCTGATCCAGAAACCCAGGAACGCCAGAGACATCGCCCGCATCACCTTCGATATCTACAAGCTCAACCCCAGGGATCTGTTTGGCTCACTCAACGTTCGCGCTACTTTCTATGGACTGTACTCCATGACCTTCGATGTCAAGTGTCTCGGGCCAAAGAAGGTTCTGAGGTAACAGCGCAGCCTGCGGGTGCCCGTCCTGCCGTCACTCTGAGTGTAACCGCGAGAGCCCGGGGAGTTACAAACAGTATCGCAGCATCTTGGGCGTTATCTTCGGTCGTCCTGATGAAACAGTAGCTCATTTGCGCTGAGTACAGGGAGTTGGGAGGGTCGTGTTGGGGCTGTACATGGATATGGGTTAGGGCCGCGTTGGGAATACTGTGTCCAATCCCGGTCTCCCTGCTGTAGGGAGGATGGTGTGAAAGGGTTTGGATAAGAGTTACAGGGATGTCGGAGGGTTTGAGCTACAGGGAGAGGCTGGGGGCTGTTTTCCCCGGAGTGTCGGGGGCTGAGTGGGGGGGACCTTATATAGAGGTTTATAACATCGGGAGGGGGAATGGACAAGGTCTTTCCCCCCCCCAAGGGAGGGGGGAGTCCAAAACTAGAGGGGGGGTAGGTTTAAGGTGGGAGGGGGAAAGATTTAAAAGGGACCTGAGGGGTAACTATTTCACACAGAGGGTGGGGGGGAAGGAGTCGCCAGAGGAAGTGGGTGGGGGCCAGTACAGTTACAGCATTTAACAGGCATCGGGATGGGGACATGGATAGGAACGGGTTAGAGGGCCAAATGCTGGCCAATGGGACCAGGTTAATTTAGGATACGTGGGCTGGCACGGACGTGTTGGGCCGAAGGGCCTGTTTCCGTGCTGTATGACACTGAGCTTGCACACATCCAAACAATGAGGAAAATGCCGAATTTTAAGCGAGCACAGCAGTGTATACACAACGGAGGACATTGGGTTGTAAAGCATGGAAACAGACCCTTCAGCCCAGCCAGTCCGTGCTGACCCTAATCCCGAACTCAACTCGTCCCCACCTGCCCGCTCCTGGCCCTTATCCCTCCAAACCTTTCCCTATCCATGAACTTATCCAAATGTCTGTTAAACTCTGTAGCTGTCCCCACACCCACCACTTGCTCAGGAAGCTCATCCCACACACGGACCACCCTCTGTCTATCAAAAAAGAAAATTGCCCCCCCCCACCCCCTGCCTCATTTAAATCTTTCTCCTCCCACTTTAAAAACGTGCCCCCTAGTCTTCAAATCCCCCACCCTCAGGAAAACACACCTGCCATTCACCCTACCGAGACCCCTCATGATTTTATTTACCTCTGAAAGGGTCACCCCCTCCTATGCTCCAGTGAGAACAGTCCCAGCTTCTCCCTGTAACTCAAACCCTCCGTTCCCCCGGTAAATCTGCCCCGGACCCCTCCCCAGCTCAGTAACATCCTCCCTGTAACAGGGAGACCGGGACGGGACACAGAAGAGGCCTCTCCAACGTCCCTGTACAACCCCAGCGGGACGTCCCCAGCCCCTACGCTCGAAGGCTCTGAGCGATGAAGGCGAGCGCGCTGATCGCCTCCTTCCCCACTCCCTGTCTGTGTGTGACCAATGGGTCCCGATGCAGCAAGACCCAGGCCATCTCCTGGTCCGGGCTGTTAAAAACGCCAAGTTACATTTGGGACCGCACACGCACGTGGCAGATGAGAGAAGGGTGCATCCGCTACCCCGTTTGATGTTCCATGGCTTCCCCAGCACTGCTTCGCCCCCAATATCCTGGGTCTGGGGGAGGGAAGGGGAGCATCTCGGAGGACGCACCCCGCATGCTGTGTTCGATGGAGGTGAGGTTACTCGTGCTCTGGAGACAGGGAGGTGCCTGTGTTGTGCACAGCTTCGCCCCCCTCCACAGCTCTGCCAGGGCTTGAGTTTGCTTTTCCCCATTGAGTAGGTGCGGGAGCGGCTGATCTCGACCTGCCTCAGGACCTGACGTGCTCTCTCCGCAGGGAGATGCTCCGTGTCACTTCGTCCCTGATGTACGGGCTCGGCCAGATCCTCGTCACTGCATCCTCGTTAGTGCGGCGCCTGGTCGAGGGAAGTGACCACATCGCAGAGTGGTACAACTGATCCAGCTATTCTCACACTCGCACACACTCTCTCTCTATCACACACACTCACACAGACACACTCTCTCTATCACACACACTCACACAGACACACACTCTCTATCACACACACTCACACAGACACACACTCTCTATCACACACACTATCACACACACTCTCTATCACACACACTATCACACACTCTCTCTATCACACACACTCACACAGACACACACTCTCTATCACACACACTCACACAATCACACACTCTATCACACTCTCTCTATCACACACACTCACACAGACACACACTCTCTATCACACACACTCACACAATCACACTCTCTATCACACACACTCACACAGACACACACTCTCTATCACACACACAATCACACACTCTATCACACTCTCTCTATCACACACACTCACACAGACACACACTCTCTATCACACACACACACAATCACACTCTCTATCACACACACTCACACAGACACACACTCTCTATCACACACACAATCACACACTCTATCACACTCTCTCTATCACACACACTCACACAGACACACACTCTCTATCACACACACACACAATCACACTCTCTATCACACACACTCACACAGACACACACTCTCTATCACACACACTCACACACACACTCTCTATCACACACACACACAATCACACTCTCTATCACACACACTCACACAGACACACTCTCTCTATCACACACACTCACACAGACACACACTCTCTATCACACACACTCTCTATCACACACACTCACACAGACACACACTCTCTATCACACACACTATCACACACACTCTCTATCACACACACTCACACAGACACACTCTCTATCACACACACTCACACAATCACACACTCTATCACACTCTCTCTATCACACACACTCACACAGACACACACTCTCTATCACACACACTCACACAGACACACACTCTCTATCACACTCTCTCTATCACACACACTCACACAGACAGACACACTCTCTATCACACACACTCACACAATCACACTCTCTATCACACACACACACAATCACACTCCCTATCACACACACTCACACAGACACACACTCTCTATCACACACACTCTCTATCACACACACTCTCTATCACACACACTCACACAGTCACACACTCTCTATCACACACACTCACACACAATCACACTCTCTCTATCACACACACTCACACACTCTCTATCACACACACTCTCTATCACACACACTCTCTATCACACACACTCACACAGACACACACTCTCTATCACACACACTCTAACACTCTCTATCACACACACTCTCTTTCACACACACTCTCTATCACACACACACACACAATCACACACTCTATCACACTCTCTCTATCACACACTCTCTCTATCACACACACTCTCTATCACACACACTCTCTATCACACACACTCTCTATCACACACACTCTCTATCACACACACTCTCTATCACACACACTCACACAATCACACACTCTATCACACTCTCTCTATCACACACAATCACACACTCTATCACACTCTCTCTATCACACACACTCTCTATCACACACACTCACACACACTCTCTATCACACACACTCACACAGACACACTGTCTATCACACACACTATCACACAGACACACACTCTCTATCACACACTCTCTATCACACACTCTCTATCTCACACACTCTCTATCTCACACACTCTCTATCTCACACACTCTCTATCTCACACACTCTCTATCTCACACACTCTCAATCTCACACACTCACACAATCACACACTCTATCACACACACACTCTATCACACACACACTCTATCACACACACACTCTATCACACACACACTCTATCACACACACACTCTATCACACACACACTCTATCACACACACACTCTATCACACACACTCTCTATCACACACACAGACACACACTCTCTATCACACACACATACACTCTCACACACAAACAGAGACACACACTCACTGAATTGCAGTCAAACTGTCACAAAGCCAATCAGCTCTGTGCAGCCATAACCCGATTCTCAGTACCATTGATCGCGCACACACTCGCTGCAATTAAATATCAGCCTGGTCCATTCTGTACTGAGTGCGGCTCCTCTCTTCAAACAGGCAACTACAGCACCTCGCCATTCGCTCCTGAACCGCAGTGAGGAGGGGCAGAGGGTGGGCAGAACTAAAGAAAGCACCCCCCCGCACCCTGGGGAATGGTCACAGTGCACAAGGAAACCACTCAGCCCCTTGTGTCTGCGCCACGACCCCAATGAGCGCTCACCGTTTGAGCCCGTAGACCTTCTCCCCACAGTTGGGAGAGGGCCATTCTCCACCCCGGCCCGCCACCACTCTCTCACGCCTGTCAATCCTCCGATGGTTCTCAGAATTTCGATTTCACTGACTCATTAAGTTACATCCCAACTTAGATTTCAGTTATGTCTTAACTTTGGCTAAGTTGCATCCTAAATTACACTTCAACTTTGATTACGCTGCATCATAAGTTATATTCATCTTGGGTTAAGGTGCATCTTAAGTCCATGTTCCAGCCTGGGTTGAGATGCATCTTAAGTCATGTTCCAGCCTGTGTTAAGGTGCATCTTAAGTCCATATTCCAGCCTGGGTTAAGGTGCATCTTAAGTCCATGTTCCAGCCTGGGTTAAGGTGCAGATTAAGTCCATGTTCCAGCCTGGGTTAAGGTGCATCTTAAGTCATGTTCCAGCCTGGGTTAAGGTGCATCTTAAGTCCATGTTCCAGCCTGGGTTAAGGTGCAGATTAAGTCCATGTTCCAGCCTGGGTTAAGGTGCACCATAATTTGCGTACCACCCGGGTGAAGTCACATCGTAAGTTAGATTGCAACTAGTTCCATCTTACAATCCAACTCAGGTCCAGCCTACTATTTAAATTGCATCTTAAGATTCGTAACAGTTTGCTCAGTGTTGCGGGGTGGGGTGGGGGGAGGCATCGCTGACTGGGCCCAGCATTTATGGCCAGCTCCCTAATTGCCCCGTTAAGGGGTGATAGTACTGGGCTGCAGCTATTCATTTGAATCAAGTTACTCCTAACACGACGTTTCGAAATGAACACTGGGTCCAGATGATGCCCCTGGTCTTTTCTGCTCGGGATCGGGTCTTGGAAGAGGGGGGAATGTCGGATTTCGGGGGGGTGGGGGAGGCGGTGTTTCAGTCCCTGGACCCAGCGGCAGTCAACGCAAAAGGATCGAGGGATCGCACGTTGCTTGTGGGACCTTGCTGTGCCATCCTCGCCCCAAACCACCCCCAAATTCCGTCGCTTCGTTCTACGCATTCGACTCGCCCCAATGGCAAGACTTGGAGTGTCGGCATCTCCAGCGGCAGCTGAGGGAAGCACAGGAAGACACCAAGGGCACGGAGGGGGCAGGCCACATGGCAGTAACGCTGCGGCAACGGGCAGGGACTGACAGTGCCAGGGATCACGTCATGCCCCGGCAAACAGCTCGGCCTGGCACAGCCGGGTGTGTATCAGGGTCTTCAAACATCCCGCCCAGACCTTCCTCCCAGTCAGGGCCGCTTTGGGAATACTGTGTCCAATCCCGGTCTCCCTGCTGTAGGGAGGATGGTGTGAAAGGGTTCGGATAAGAGTTACAGGGATGTCGGAGGGTTTGAGCTACAGGGAGAGGCTGGGGCTGTTTTGCCCGGAGCGTCAGGGGCTGACGGGGGGACCTTATAGAGGTTTATAACATCATGAGGGGCATGGACAGGGGGAATGGACAAGGTATTCCTCCCCCCCACCCCCCGGGTAGGGGGAGTCCAAAACTAGACGGGGGTAGGTTTAAGGTGGGAGGGGAAAGGTTTAAAAGAGAGCTGAGGGGTAACTATTTCACACAGAGGGTCAGGACCTGCCAGAGGGAGTGGGTGGGGGCCGGTACAGTTACAGCATTTAACAGGCGTCTGGATGGGGACATGGACGGGAAGGGGTTAGAGGGCCAAATGCTGGCCAGTGGGTCTGGATTAGTTTGGGGATATGCGGGTCAGCACGGACGGGTTGGGCCAAAGGGTCTGTGTTGTCTGGCTCTGTGACGCCCATCCCCGGCTGACGACGGACGACTGTTGGAACACCCAGGAGCACAAGGAAACGAGCTGAGGCCACTCTGCCCCTCCAGCGTGCCGTGCCATTCGCTTTAAACGACTTATTTTAAAACCAGTTCTAGACTCTCCCACAAGAAGAGACGTCCTCTCCTCGGTCCCCCGCTGGCCAGATCCCCTTTCTACCAATTCTGTCTCCTGGCTTTTCTAAGCTCCCGGAAGATGCAGGCCCAGCCTTATCCCACGGTGCAGTCCTCACTCGAGTCCGGTAAACCCTCTCTGAACTGCTTCCGAAACACTACCACCCTCCTGAGAGCACGGTGACCAATTATGTCCACAGGACTCCAGATGGAGCTTTGGGAGTCGGGGCTGGGGACGTCTCACCTTGGGGCTGTCCAGGGAGCGGGGTGAGGCTTCTTCGAGAGCCCTGTTCTGCTCTCCCTGTGCTGTGATTAAAATGGAGGGGGGGGGGGGGTCGGGAGAGATTTACCCAGTGGTATGGAGGGGCTGGGACTTTATTCACTGGACCGTTGGAGGCTGAGGGGGTGACCCTTAGAGAGGTTTATAAAGTCATGAGGGGCATAGATAGGGTGAATGGCTGGTGTCTTTTCCCCCCTGGGGTGGGGCAATTTCAAGACTAGGGGGCACATTTGAGGTGAGAGGAGCAAGATTTTAAAAGGACATTTTTTAAACACAGTTAGAACATAGAACAGTACAGCACAGAACAGGCCCTTCAGCCCACAATGTTGTGCCGACCATTGATCCTCATGTATGCAGCCTCAAATTTCTGTGACCATATGCATGTCCAGCAGTCTCTTAAATGACCCCAATGACCTTGCTTCCACAACTGCTGCTGGCAACGCATTCCATGCTCTCACAACTCTCTGCGTAAAGAACCTGCCTCTGACATCCCCTCGATACTTTCCACCAACCAGCTTAAAACTATGACCCCTCGTGCTAGCCATTTCTGCCCTGGGAAATAATCTCTGGCTATCAACTCTATCTATGCCTCTCATTATCTTGTATACCTCAATTAGGTCCCCTCTCCTCCTCCTTTTCTCCAATGAAAAGAGACCGAGCTCAGTCAACCTCTCTTCATAAGATAAGCCCTCCGGTCCAGGCAGCATCCTGGTAAACCTCCTCTGAACCCTCTCCAAAGCATCCACATCTTTCCTATAATAGGGCGCCCAGAACTGGATGCAGTATTCCAAGTGCGGTCTAACCAAAGCTTTATAGAGCTGCAACAAGATCTCACGACTCTTAAACTCAATCCCCCTGTTAATGAAAGCCAAAACACCATATGCTTTCTTAACAACCCTGTCCACTTGGGTGGCCATTTTAAGGGATCTATGTATCTGCACACCAAGATCCCTCTGTTCCTCCACACTGCCAAGAATCCTATCCTTAATCCTGTACTCAGCTTTCAAATTCGACCTTCCAAAGTGCATCACCTCGCATTTATCCAGGTTGAACTCCATCTGCCACCTCTCAGCCCATCTCTGCATCCTGTCAATGTCCCGCTGCAGCCTACAACAGCCCTCTACACTGTCAACGACACCTCCGACCTTTGTGTCGTCTGCAAACTTGCTGACCCATCCTTCAATCCCCTCGTCCAAGTCATTAATAAAAATTACAAACAGTAGAGGCCCAAGGACAGAGCCCTGTGGAACACCACTCACCACTGACTTCCAGGCAGTTACAGAGCTTCTGGGGGGTGGGGGGACAGTTACAACAATTAAAAGACATTTGAGATAAGTACATGACTGGGAAAGTTTCGGAGGGATAAGGGCCAGGGGCAGGCAGGTGGCACCTAGTTGAGTTTGGGATTAGGGTCAGCACAGGCTGGTTGGGCCGAAGGGTCCGTCCCCGTGCTGTATTACTCCATGTGGTCTCACTGCTGCCTGCATATTGAAGGATAACCCGCTCCCACACCCCCCAGCTTGGTGACCGGTTCCCCCACCCCGAGGCTGCTGCCCCCCCTTCCAGCCCCCACGTGGGAGAGTCTCGGACCCAGAGAGGGCACTGTCTCGGAGCGAGGGGGTCGCCCACTGAAGACGGAGCGAGGGTTTGGGGAGTGAATTCTTTACCGTGGCGGGGTGGGTGTCGAGGCTGGGTCATCGATGGTATTGAAGGACGAGACACGGAGAGTGGGGTTTATAATCAGGAAGGGGATTGAGGGTTACGGGAGGTGGGGGGGGGGGTTTCGAAAGTAGTCAAAATTGATCAGATCAGCCACGACCGCAGTAAATGTCACTTTCTGCTCCCACGGGCTTCTCAAGGTCTGATCCCTCTCAGCCCAAGGAGCGACACACTGGATCTTGACCGTGCTCTATCCTGATGAGGCAACCAGCCTGGTGAACACTGACCCCCAGGTGAGTAGCCCTGTACAAACATAGCCACGTTCTTCACCGCAGTGAGCCAGCAACCGCCTCCCTGACCACCGCCATGTGATAGCCCTTCCTTGTTACACGCTGCACAGGGTCACCCCCTCCCGTCCCCAGACTCTCCCACACCACAGGGTAACAACTCCCCCACTTAAGAACCCTCTCTGTTTCAATAAATTTGCCTCTCATTCCTCTAAACCCTGATGAGTACAGGCCGTCCCTCTGTGCCCAGGAATCAGCCCAGTGTTGCCTCTGATCTCCATCTCTGCTTGGATACGGGGCCCTGAACCCGTCCGCAGCCTCCCAGCCTGAACTAGTGCCTTGTGCCGCTTTAGCGAAACCCTCCCTAGCTTTGTACCCTGCTCCCCTTCGAATAAACAGCGTTCCATTTACCTTCCCTGTTACCTGCTGAAGCTGGATGCTAGTCGTTGTCACTTTGGAGCACAAGGCGCAGGAGCAGAGATAGACTGTTCGGCCCATCCAGTCCATTCTGGTCCTTGATCTCCTGCACCTCACTTCATAAAGCCAGGGTGAGGGAGGAAGATTAATTTTGGGCCATCCACAAACAAGGGAAGAGGTAGGTTTGGGAAAATATAGTGCTAAGCCTTGCTTTCATTCCCAGCAGGGAATACGCAGGAAGTAATTACGTTGGGATCGGGAAGAATCAGATATCGGATGAGAGCAATTAACAGGCTGGGATATGAGAGTTTCAACTTCGCTGAGTGCTATAGGAATTCAGATAACATTAAAGGGGACTGTCTGTGCAACTCCTTCTGATGTTTATTCTGTGAGAAGTCTCCAGACACCAGCACACCGCCCCCACATCATCACTGATGTTATCCACGGGAACTGTGGCACGGACACTGAGGGAGCGTGCAAGTGGAATAAAGACAGAGACACTAGGAGGCAGAATCGTAAGTCTAAATAGATGGGGAGTTGTGATAGCAACACACAGTGAAAGACTCCGTGGCCACTCATTCCAGTTACCTGTAACGCCGGGCTAGCCAGGCTTGTTTTCTTTACAGCAGACCAGGCTGAAGGCAGGAGACGGCAGCTCTCCTGCTGTCCTTCCTCCAGCTCCATGACTGTGGTCGGACAGCAGCCGGGCTCAGTTGTGAGGGGGACACGGTCTCGGGGTAAAGGGGCAGGAGATTCGGGGATGGCACTTTCCTCCCCCTCGCTTGGCAGGTGGTGGGAGTCTGGAACGCGCTGCCCGGGAAGGTCACGGAGGCCAGAAACCTTGGGGGGAGAAGAAAATACTTGGATGAGCGCTCCAAACATATCAAAACATTCAGGGATTATGGGACAAGTGTGGCGATTATGTCGATGCAGGCTCACTGGGTCAAAGGGTCTTTTCTGTGTTGTCCAAATCCATGAGCGTCCTCCACCCAGGCCATTCGGCCCGTTCAAGCCTGACTCGACTGAGGATTGCTGACAACTGTGACAAATTTCCTGCCTTTTATGTCAAGGCAGGACAGAAGTAATGACCATGTTTGACCAGAGGGAACAAAAACACCATAAAAACAAGGCAAGGCGGGGATGCTGCGTTCATTCAGGGAGGCTCAGATTGAATGAGTGCCAGCAACACAATTAAAAAGGTCTAATACATAACCCACAGTTTCGTGGATGAGGATTTAGGAGGCATGGCTAGTATGTTTGTGGGTGACCCAAGATTGGACAGTGAGGAAGGTTATCCAAGATTACAGAAGTGTCTTGATCGATTGGGTCAATCGACTGAAGGGGGGCAGGTGGAGTTTAATCTGGGTAGGTGTGAGATGTTGCATTTTGGTAACGAACATAAAAGCAAGACACATACACTTAAAATTAGGGCCTTGGGTAGTGTTGTAGAACAGAAAGACCTAGGGGGTTCAGGTACATAATGCTTTGAAGTTTGTGTCACATGTCGACAGTGGAGTGGGGGGGGGGGCGTTCAGAGCGCTTGCCTTCATTGCTCAGACCCTTCAAGTGTAGGGGTTGGGGACGTCACGTTGAGGTTGTACTGGGACGTTAGCCAGGCCTCTTCTGGAGCGCTGTGTCCCGTTCCACTCTCCCTGTTACAGGAAAGGGTGTTACTGAGCCGGAGAGGGGTTCGGGAGAGATTTCCCGGGGCTTTGCTGGGTGTGGAGGGTTCGAGTTATGAGGAGGGGCTGGGACTTTTTTCACTGGAGTGCAGGAGGCTGAGGGTTTGACCCTTCTCGAGGTTTATAAAATCACAAGGGACATCATTTCTCTAGGGTGGGGAGTTTCAAAACTATTTTTAAGGTGAGGGGGGAATGATTTAAAAGGGACCTGAGGGGTAACTATTTCACACAGAGGTTGGGGAAAGCAGCTTCCAGAGGAAGTGATGGGTGTGGGGACAGTTACAGCGTTTTAAAGGACATTTAGATAAGTTCATGGATAGGGAAAGTTTGGAGGGATATGGGCCAGGAGCAGACAGGTGGGACTAGGTTATGGAGGCAACAAGGGCCAAAGGATCTGTTTCCATAACTCTATGGCCAGAGTCATGAATCTAAATATCAGAGATTTCAAGGGTATGAGGTGTGATTTGGCAATGATAGATCGGGAAACTTTGCTAGAAGGGTCAAAAGTGGACAGGCACTAGCCAACATTTGAGGAAAGTATGCATGATTTCCAACAATTGTTCAGTTCTGATGCAAACAGTAAGTGACTCAGCCATGGCTAACAAAAGAAATTTGAGCCAGTATTAGATTCAAAGAGGAGACGTGTAAAGTTTCCAGAAAAAGCAGGTAGCCTGAGGACTGGGAGCATTTCAGAATTCTGCCAACTGTGGACAAAACGATTGATCCAAAAGGGGAACAATAGAGTATGAGGGGGCACCTGCAGTGAACATAAAAACTGACTGTGAAAGCTTCTGTGGTTGTTCGAAAAGATCGGTCAGGACAAATTTTAGGTTCCTTACAGCCAGAAAGAGGGAAATTATAATGGAGAATAAATAAATGGTAGAAGAATTGAACTGTGTACTTTACTTCTGTCTTCACAAGTAACCTCCCAGAAATGTTCGGGGAGCGAGGGGCCAGAATTGAAGGAATTTAGTTTCAGTAAGAGAATGGTACTGGTGAAATTTACAGGGTCAAAGACTGACAAGTCCCCAGGGCTCGGTAATCTCCATCCCAGAGTGAAAAAGGTGTTTGCCCTGGAAATATTGTACGCATTAGTGGGTCTTCCAAATTTCTGCAGCGCTTCCTGCGGATTGGAGGCTGGCAAATGTAGGTCCCTGTTTAGAAAGGGAAGGACAAAATGATTGGAAAATGGCAGGCCATGTTAACCCAGCGGGGAAAAATTAGACTTTTATCATGACAGAACATTAGGGAGATTAGACGACAGTGTGGGCTTCTGAAGGGTAGATCACGCTTCACAAATCCACTAACGCTGTAACGAGTAGAATAGAGAAGGGAGAACCAGTGGATGTGGTATATTTGGATTTGCAGAAGAATTTTGAGAAGTGGTTAGCGGGTCAAATTAAAGCTCATGGAACGAAGGGGCAGTATATCGACATGGAGTGAGAGTTGGCCAACAGACAGGAATAAATGGGTGGGTTCTCTGAGCAGTAAGCGAAGCCTCGCAGGGTACCACAACGCTCCAAGGCCTGGGTCCCAGCTATCCTCGCTACAATTAAATACACCCTGCGTGAGAATACTTTTTCCAAGTTCGGCCATGACCCAGAAACTGGGTGGGATTATGAGTTGTGAGGGAGGGGGCTGTGGTCCGTTCGTACACACAACACTCTTCAGTGTGAGAGCAGAAAGGTGGAGGATTATCTCTCCGGGGACACGCTGGAATGTGCTGGGTGCACACAGGGATCTGGGTGTCCTTGTACACCAGTCAACGTAAGGAGAACATTCAGCAAGCAGTTACAAAGGTAAACGGGGCTTTCGTTGCGAGAGGATGAGAATTCAGAAGCAGGGATGTCTTTTCTGCAGCCCTATAAGGCCTTGGTAAGACTGCAGCTGGAGTATCGTGTACAGTTCTGCTGTCCCTACCTCACGGAGGATAGACCTGCCGTAGAGAGAGTGCAGCAGGGGTTCAAGAAGATGATACTGGGGATGGAGGGACTGTAACTCGAGGAGAGACTGTGTCTGTACTCATCAAAGTTTAGAAGAAAACACAGGATTCTTTGAGGGGGGGAGCCTGACAGGGGGAGATGGGGAGGGGTTGTTACCCCCCTGTGTGGGAGAGTCTAGGACCCAGAGGGGGCATCATCTCAGAGTGGGGGGGTCGCCCACTAAGACGGAAAACGGGGAGGGACTTCTCCTCTCTCCAGGTGGGGGGGGGGGGGGTGAATCTGTGTGAGTCTTTACTGCCGGGGGGAGGGGGAGGTGCTGGCGAGGCCGGGTCATCGAGGGTATTGAAGGCCGAGATAGAGAGGGATTATTAATCGCGAAGGGAATCCAGGGGGGCAAAAGGCAGGAAAGCGTGAGTCGAGGATGATCAGATCAGCCCACGATCCCAGTGAATGGCGGGGCAGAGTTGATGGGCTGAACGGCCTACGTTCTCTAGCCTTTGTGGTTTCTCCATTTTCTCATTGGGTAGGATAAAAAGGTGAACGGTCGTGAGGCAGATTTGTTCCATCTACAAGGTGCTCAAAGGAAGACAACGCCCACCGCCCCCCCCAACATGGCCCACTACTCAAATGGAGCATCACGCTCCCGAGGTGGAGATAGACCTTCGTCTGATTCAGGTTCTAACTGTTCCAGGTCCACACGGCTCTCCCAGCGAGAGAGAGTTCAGTGAAACAGACACAGGCTGGTCTACGCACATGTCCTCTTCCCTTCCAACTCACTGCACACGGTAGGTGGAGAAGCCTCGTGGACCCCAAACTCTTGTTCCTCTCTCCACAGACACAGCCCGACCTGCTGAGTTTTCCCAGCCATTCCTGCTTTTCTTGTTTCCGATTTCCAGTCTCTGTGGGTTTTTCTCAGGGGGGGGGGTCTTTTCCCTGGCTGCAGGCCAGCAAGATGTCATCTGGATATAACTGGAGTTAATGACGCGTAATTACTCTGTTTGTTTGTTCCCTTATCTCACGTGGGTGCACTCAGGGGAGCTTAGTCTATAACATCTCGCGCACAAGGGAGGGGTGGGGGGGGGGCGGGTTTGCAGAAACAAAATCCTGCAAGATAACCGGCCCATTTCTAGTCTCACTCTTGCTCCATCTCTTTCTCTTCCCCTCTGTTTCTGACCGTCTCCTCATCTCTTTCATTTTTCTCTCTCCCTCTTCAATCTCTTTCTCTCTCCCTGCCTCACCATCTTCCCTACCCTTTTCTCTATCATTCACTCTCCAGTGGCACTGGGGGGGGGGAAGAGACAGAGAAAGGGGGTGCGGCACAGAATGACACATCCGGCCACGAACTGGAAACAGCAGGGAGATGGAGAGGTAGGTGGCAGGAGAGCTGATCAAAAGGGAGACAGAGACACTGAAGGAGCAAGTGATGAAGACTGCCCAAGGAGGGGCATTATATTCCAAGCCCATTTGCGGCTCCTATTCCCAAAACCTCTGCCAATGCCCCTGTTTCTGTCCATTGTTTTCCTATTTCCTAGCATGTCCTCCCATGCTACCCCCCAACCCGTATCCCGCTGCCTCTAGCATGCTCTCTCCCTCAATCTCACCAACCCCCACTCCATCCCTCTCCCTTGGCACCTACTGATCTCTATCATTCTCTCCCTCTCTGGGGGCAGTGAGTGGGGGGTGATACACTGAGGATCATACACTGAGGAAGGGGAAGAGATGGAAGCAGAGAAAGACAGACAGAGAGAAGGTTGGGGGGGCGGGGAGATGGTGCGCTGCCAACCAGCCTCCATAAAATCGAAGCTGCGCCAAGTCACACTTGCCTGGCGACAAAAGCCTTCCTTATCAGCAGATAGGAAGGTCAACCCAGTCTGGAAGGAGGCCTGCCAAAACCACAAGAAAACGGGAGGCTAGAAACCTCAGGGGTGTTGGGAGGGGAAGCAAGCTTGAAACATTTGCTGAGAAGGCGAAGAGGAGGACAGACACACACACACACACAGAGGGAAATTCCACCGACTGCTGAGGAGACCGAGAGACGTCAATATACTTCAGAGGGACAGGCAGGGGAGCTCTCATCACTGGCTGTTCGTCCTCGGCAGAAGATCTTCTCTCTTCGGCCAGGACCGAGCTCCCTCATCCTCCACCTCCTCTCCCCACAACCTTTCTCCTGCTCCACCTCCTCTTCTCTCTCATCTTCTTCCTCCCTCCCCTCCCACTTCCCCAACACCCTCACCTACCCCGTTCCCCATCCTTCCTCCCTCCTCCCTATCCCTCTCTCCCGAAGGTGCTGACAGCTGACTCCCAGGTGGATTCCCCTGTCCCTGCCCCAACCCCTATTTCCTTGACCCTTATCCCCTGCACCCGGCCCCCGACCCACTGACCCTGTCCCCACTGAACCCCTGGCCCTGACCCCAGTCCCCCCGATCTCTGCCCTTTTGTCCCCCACCTCCTTGACCACATCCCCACTGACCCCCTGATTCCATCCCCACTAATCCCCTGACCCCAGTCCCCCTGACGCCTTGTCCCTTCCACACGGACCCTATCTCCATTGATCCCCCTGACCCCAGTCCCTCTTGACCCCATCTCCATTGACCCCGTGACCCCATCCCCACTAACCCCCCCCGACCCAATCCCCATTGACCCACTGACCCCGGTCCCTCTTGACCACATCCCATTGACCCCTGACCCCAGCCTCTTGACCCCATCTGCACTGACCCTTGACCCCAGTCCCCCGACACTATCTCCACTGACCCCCTTCCCACTGAACATTCCCCCCTCGCCCCGATTCCATATCCATTGACCTCCTGACCCCCGTCCCACTTGACCCCATGACCACAGTCCCTCTCGACCACATCCCCATTGACCCCGTGACCCCAGTCCCTCTTGACCCCATCCCCATTGACCCCGTGACCCCAGTCCCTCTTGACCACATCCCCATTGACCCCCTTGATCCAGCCCATTGACCTCATCCCCACTGACCCCCTGACCCCAGCCCATTGACCACCTGACCCCCGTCCCCGTTGACCCCTGCCCCTTGACCCCGATGTGGGAGACCCTGTTGAGGGACGGGGTGAAACAGCTGCGGCTGCGGAGCCTGGACTTTACCGACCTGTGGGAGGAGGAGGATGTGGGGGTGATGGAGGGCCCGGGCCCGGCCCCTCCCCCCGGGGTCAGCAGCCCCCCTCCCCCACCCCCACCCCCGGCCCCGGCCCGGCCTCGGCCCCAGGCTCCGCCGGGCCCACCCCGCACCGTCCGCCTCTTCTGGAACAGCCTCCGGGACCTCCCGCTCCTGCCCCGGTGCGGCCACTTCGGACCCCGGACCATCTGGGCCTCCCTGGAGCCGGTGGCCGTCGACGACGCCGCCCTCCGCCGCCTGTTCGCCAGCAAGAGCGGCGCCGGCGGCCTCCAGGTGAGCGGGAAATCTAATGCCTCCCCTCCTCCAAAATGGTCCGCACCGGACACACCCCGCTGCCGCCTCCGAATGGAAGAGTCGGCCGGCATCCTAAACGAAAAGGATCTCCCACCGGATACGGAGATGGGGGGAATTCTCTTATCCCTGGGGGGGGTGAATGGACTCCCCTGGTAACCCCCATCTCCGACTCCTGATGGAAGAGTCGGCGGGCAGTTTGAACGGAAGGGATCTTCCATTGGACTCGGGAGTAGGGGGGTGTGGTTAGGGAAGGCGGGTGTAATGGCATGGTCAGTGGACAGCTCCCAAGCAGTGGCTTAGTGGTAACGTCGTTGGGTTTGGGACCCCGTGGGCGCCCTTCACTCCCCCACTTCAGGGGTTCGAATCCCGCCGGGGCCACTGGTGGAATTTTAATATTCCCGACAAATAAACCCGGGGATCGAAGTCTGGTCATGGTCACCGTGACCGTGGGAAGAGACAGAAATTTCTGGGGTGTGGGGTGGGGAGAAAAAAGATGGTGGTGGTGGTGGGTTGGGAAAACAGTACAGCAGTAGAGATGGGAGCCTGACGAGAAGGAAGACGAGGAAGGGAAAGACGGTGGCGCTCGCGGCGCCCGGCGAGCCGGGTTCGATTCGGCCCTCGGTCTGCGTGCGGGGCCGGAGCGTTCTCGCTTCCCGCCCCCACCCCCTCCCCCCGCCACCCACAACCCCAACCCCGCGCCTGCGTGGGTTTCCTCCCGCCTTCGGGTTAAGGCGGGTTGGCCGTGCGGAGAAGCGGGGACGAGGCAGGGGAATTTGGTCCGGCTGGGATGCGCTTTGGACGGTTGCTGTGGACTTGACGGGCCGAATGGCCTGCTTCCAGCACTGTGGCCGGGGGGTGGGGGGGGGGGTTGACATTGGACAGGCAAAGGGGTTGAATAATGGCCACCCCTAGGAGAATGAGTAGCTATGAATGGGGACTGTTGGTCGCTAGCAAGAGGGTCATCTGTAATAGCAACCCATGTGGTAACAAGGCTGAGGTGGGGTCCGGGTAAGGGCATGGGGCGGGTTGCTGCAGGGTCCCCAGGCTGGAAGTGACGGGCTGTTCTCCCAGCTTCCCCGAAGCGTTGACCCCATCAATGACAGAGATAACATGGCTGGAGGCTGCAGGGTCCCCAGGCTGGAAGTGAGGGGCTGTTCTCCCAGCTTCCCCGAAGCGTTGACCCCATCAATGACAGAGATAACACGGCTGGAGGAGTGCAACAGGGCCAGAGGCAACATTAGAGGGGAAGGAAGGCAGGCCGTTCATGGGGAGCGGCCAGGATTCTCCGGGGGAGTCGCTACAAGTAAAACTTGCCCAAACCTGTTGCCCATGGTCGGGTCTATTGAGGCATTTAAAACTCCAGCCCTTTAAATCTTCGGTTGGTGGCGGGGTGGGGGGGGGGGGGGTGCGGAACCAGCGTTTTAAAGAAGGGGAATGACTTGCCTGTTCTCACTCGACTGAGAATTCCCTTTACCGGGGTTTGAATGTTTCACAAGGAGCCGTTATCACCCTGGGATGCCTTCCATCTCACAACACCCCAGTGTTTCCTTGCCACACAATACCGTTTCGGGTCGGGACCCGTTCTTCAGAGGCCTCCCTGCTCCTCTGGTGCTGCCCACCAACCCTCCTCCGCGCCGTGCTATCCCGGGCTCTCCAGCGTTCCTGCCGTCTCGGAGACCAGGGAACGGGGTGGTATGTCGGAGCGGCAGGCAGCCGGGAGCTCGGGGGTCTCTCTTGCGGGGGGGAGGGCCACCCAGCCTAGCGCTTCGTTTTCCCCGGCCTAGGGGAGACCGCGCGGCGAAGGCAGTGGGACCAGATTCTGGGCAGTGCACGCGGGGTCCCTGGACGGAGGCGGGAGTTACACCGTCTGCCGTGGGGTCGGGAGGGGGGTTTAAAAACTGCATGGATACCCCTTTTTATACGGGGGAGCAGGGTGGGAAAGGAGGTCTACCGTCTTTACCCCAGTCTGGCCCAACTCCAGACTCCAGACCCTGAACGGAGGGTGTTGAGGGGCTCGGGCAGGCTGGCACTGAGGGTGGGGGGGTGGGCACAGCAAGATCCCACAGGCAGTGACCGCAGCAAAGATGGCAGATTGTCTAGTTTGGCGCACTCTGTCTGCGTGAGGCGGGGGGTCTTTCTCTCTCGGTGTGTGGGGGGTGGGATGTGTTCTGTGCCCCCCCGGTATCGTTGTGACTGAGACCCCGGCCTTGTCTCTCTCTCTCTGGTGCAGCCTCCGTGCCCCGGGAGGAAGCAGGAGCTGACCGTCCTGGGCCTGATGAGGAGCAACGCCATCAACATTGGCCTGACCGCTCTGCCTGCCCCTCACGTCGTCCAGGCCGCTCTTCTCAGCTTTGACCAGTGCGTCCTCGAGAAAGACGCCATTGAGGTGAGTCAGCGAGGCGCGCCTGCGCGGAATGCCTCTGCCAGGGCCACATTTGCAGCCCCCCAACCATTGAGTTACGGCCCCCGCGCTGCCAGACGCAGGCCCAGGGAAGCTTCACCAGGACGCCGCCCGGTCTGGAGGGCACTGGCTGTGAAAAGAGACTCAAAAGGAGAGGCGGATGCTGACACGAGACCCGACAGAGGTCGACAACATTACTAGAGGCGCAGGGAGGGCGGACGGTCAGATGCTTTTTCCTGGGGTTGACGTTTCAGCTACAAGGGGGGACGCAGATTGAAGGTGAGTGGGGGCAAGGTTTTAAGGGAGATGTGTGAGGGGAAGTGCAGAGAGTGGTGGCAGCCAGGAATGCACTGCCAGACAACAGGGTGGGAGCAGGCGTGTTCCTGACATTTAAGAAGCATCTGGATGGTTCCATGGATCAGGAGGGAGTAGAGGGATAGAGACCGAATAAGGGCAGGAGGGTTGTTTTCTCAGCTCAGTCAGGGCATGATGATCAGCACAGGCTTGGAGGGCCGAAGGGCCTGTTCCTGTGCAGTGTTTCTCCTTTGTGTTCTTTTTTCGTTCAGATGTGTGTGTGCGCACATGTGTGTAAGTGTGTGTGAGCGTGTATGTGATTCTGTGTGTGTGTGGTTGCGCGTGTATGCGTCTGTGTGAGTGTGTGTGTGTGTGTGAGTATGTGAGAGTGTGTGTCGGTGTGTGTCTGCATCTGTGTGTGAGTATGTGAGAGTGGGTGGCTGTGTTTGTGTGCGTCTGTGTGTGAGTATGTCAGTGTGTGTGTGTGTGTGTGCGCCTGTGTGTGTGTCTGCGAGTGTGTGTGCACGCGCGCGTCTGTGTGAGTGTGTGCGTCCATGTGAGTGTGTATGTGAGTATGTGAGAGTGTGTGTCTGCATGTGTGTCTGTGTGTGTGCACGCCTGTGTGTGTGCATGCGTCTGTGTGTGTGTGTATGTGAGAGTGTGTGGCTGTGTGTGTGTGAGTATGTGAGAGTGTGTGTCGGTGTGTGTGTGCATCTGTGTGTGAGTATGTGAGGGTGTGTGGCTGTGTTTGTGTGCATCTGTGTGTGAGTGAGTATGTCAGAGTGTGTGTGTGTGTGTGTGTGTGTGTGTGTGTGTGTGTGCGCGTCTGCGAGTGTGTGTGCGCGCGCGTCTGTGTGTGTGCTTCCATATGAGTGTGTATGTGTGTGAGTGAGTGTGTGTGTGTGTGAGTATGTGAGAGTGTGTGTCTGCATGTGTCTCTGTGTGTGTGCACGCGTCTGTGTGTGTGTGCGTCTATGTGAGTGTGAGTGAGTGTGTGTGAGTGTGTGTATGAGTGAGTGTGTGTGTGTGTGAGTATGTGAGAGTGTGTGTGATTATGTGAGAGTACGTGACTGCGTGTGTGCGCACCTGTGTGTGTGTGCACGCGCACGTCTATGTGAGTGTGTATGTGTGTGTCGGTGTGAGTGTGTGTGCATGTGTGTGAGTATGGGAGAGTGTGTGAGCGCCTGTGTGTGTGCACATATGTGTGCATGTGTGTGCGTGAACGCATTTGTGTGTGTGCATCTGTGTGAATGTGTGTGTGTCTGCGTGTGTGTGTGCGCGCCTGTGTGTATGCGTCTGTGTGAGTGTGTGTGTGTGACTATGTGAGTGTGTGCGTCTGTGTCTGTGTGAGTGAGTGTGTGTGTCTGTGTGAGTATGTGAGAGTGTGCGTCTGCGTGTGTGTCTGTGTGTGTGTGTGAGAGTGTGTGTGAGCGTGTGTGTGAGTATGTGAGTGTGTGAGAGTGTGTGTATGTGTATGTGTGAGAGAGTGTGTGAGCGTGTGAGAGAGTGTATATGTGTGATTGTGTGTGTGTATGAGTAGGGCAGACAGAGAGAGTGTGTGTGAGTGCGTGTGTGTGAATGCGTGTGTGTGAGTGCGCGTGAGTTTGTGAGCATGTGTGTGTGAGTGTGTGTGCGTGAGTGTGTGTGTGTGTGTGTCGGTGTGATTGTGTGTGCGTGTGTGTGAGTATGTGAGAGTGTGTGCGTGAACACATTTGTGTGTGCATCTATGTGAACGTGTGTGAGAGTATGTGTCTGCGTGTGTATGTGTGCGCGTGCCTGTGTGTGTGCGTCTGTGTAAGTGTGTGTGTGTGACTATGTGAGTGGGTGTGTCTGTGTCTGTGTGAGTGAGTGTGTGTGTCTGTGTGAGTACGTGAGAGTGTGTGTCTGCGTGTGTGTCTATGTGAGAGTGTGAGTGTGTGTGAGTATGTGTGAGTATGTGTGAGTGTGTGTGAGTATGTGTGTGTGTGAGTATGTGTGTGAGAGTGTGTGTGAGCATGTGAGTGTGTAAGAGAGTGTATATGTGATTGTGTGTGTGTGTGTATGAGTAGGGCAGATAGAGAGAGAGTGTGTGTGTGAGTGCATGTGTGTGAGTGCTTGTGTGTGTGAGTGCGCGTGTGTGTGTGTTTGTGAGCGTGTGCGAGTGTGTGAGCGTGTCTGTGTGTGTGTGAGAGAGTGTGTGTGTGTGCGAGAGACAGTGTGTGTGTGAGAGTGTGAGAGAGAGTGTGTGTGTGAGAGAGAGAGAGAGAGAGAGAGAGTGTGTGTGTGTGTGTGTGTGTGTGTGAGAGACAGTGTGTGTGTGAGTGTGTGCGTGTGTGTGTGTGAGAGAGTGTATGTGTGTGATTGTGTGTGTGTGTGTGTGTATGAGTGAGGCAGACAGAGAGCGAGTGTGTGAGTGTGTGTGAGTGTGCGCATGTGTGAGTGTGTGCGTGTACGTGAGTGTGTGTGAGAGTGTGTGTGTGTGAGTGTGTGTGAGAGAGAGTATGTGAGTATGTGTGTGTGAGAGTGTATGTGTGAGAGAGAGTGTGTGTGTGTGTGTGAGAGTGTATGCGAGTGTGAGACAGTGTATGTGTGTGTGTATGAGTGAGTCAGACAGAGAGCGAGTGTGAGTGTGTATGTGTGTGCGTGAGAGTGTGTGTGTGTGAGAGTGTATGTGCATGATTGTGTGTATGTGTGAATGTGTGTGTGTATGAGTGAGGCAGACAGAGAGCGAGTGTGAGTGCGTGTGTGCGCGTGTGTGTGTGTTTGTGAGCGTGTGTGTGAGTGTGTGTGAGAGAGAGAGCGTGTGTGTGTGCGAGTGAGTGTGTGTGTGAGAGAGAGAGAGTGTGTGAGAGTGTGGGTGTGTGTGAGTGTGGGTGTGTGAGAGTGTGTGTGTGTGTGTGTGTGTGTGTGTGTGAGAGAGAGAGAGTGTGTGTGAGTGTGGGTGTGTGAGAGTGTGTGTGTGTGTGTGAGCTGGTGTGTGTGTGAGAGTGTGAGTGAGTTTGCTCGGTGCCCCCTCATGCTCTGTGCACATGCCAGTAACGTGAATGGCAGCTTTGTGTCATTTCGAGGCGGATGATCTCCTGCTCCAACACCCTCAGCCCTCACACACACACACACACACTCACATACACACACTCACACACACGCTCTCACACATACACTCACACACACTGTCTCTCTCTCTCTCACACACACACACCACACACACATACACACCACACACACACTCTCACACACACACTCTCTCAAACTCACACACACACACACTCACACACTCTCTCTCTCACACACACACTCACACACACACACTCTCTCTCTATCTCTCTCTCTCACACACACTCACACACTCTCTCTCACACACTCACACACACACACACACACACACACACACACACACACACACACACACACACACACACACACACACACACACACACACACACTCTCTCTCTCTCTCTAACACACACAGCCTTTTGATCCAACTCTCCCTGGGCAGACCTTCACCTGCTCTATGCCCCTCACCATTTTATAAACCTCTGTAAGGGTCACCCTCTCATGCTCCAAGGAAAACAGTCCCAGCCTCTCCCTGTAGCTCAAACCCTCTGTTCCCGGCAACATCCCGGTAAATCTCTCCCGGACCCCTCTCCAGTCAGTAACACCCTTCCCTGTAACAGGGAGACCGGGACAGGACACAGCGCTCCAGGAGAGGCCTCACCGACGTGACGTCCCCAACCCCTACACTCGAAAGGTCTGAGTGATGAAGGCGAGCGCCCTGTCTCCCTGTCACACACAAACCTCAATAAATTATGTACCTGTCCCCTAGGCCTCTCTGTTCTACAGCACCACCCAAGGCCCTACCATTAACTGTATGAGTCCTGCCCTTGTTTGCTTCACCAAAATGCAACCCCTCGCATTTATCCAAATAAAACTCCATCTGCCACTCCCAGCCCATGGACCCAATAGATCAAGATCCCCGTGTTATCACTGTCCATTGAGTCACCAATTTTGATGCTTGCTCATGCCAGGTGCGGGCATGTATTCATCTGCAGAGATTCGCCTGTTAACGCTGGATGTGGGCTTAGAGGTGTGAGACTGAGAAAGTCAATAAACTATCTGCCATCGGAAAGACCCATCAGTGTTGACTTCAGTATCACCACGAGGGTTTGAATCGTTGTGGGTGGGGGGGTATGTGGTGCTCCAGCTGGATTTTCCCACTTAAACCAACCAGGAGTAACAGTTGGCATCAGACCCTGGTCTGAGGTTGCCCCCCTACCCAGGGGTCAGTTTTTGTCCGTCGGGAGGAATGGCCAGCCCTGCTCGTAGGAGATCAGCGACTTTCCCCACTCTGCTGGCTCAGGGCCACCATTTTTTCCCCGTGACTCGCACTCGCTCTATCCCTGCGCCGACCACCCCCCCCCCCACCCCGCCAGACCAGTCTCCTCCCATTGAGGCTCAAGGTCCACCGTCAACACCTTCCCTTGCTCGCCCACCCCAGCCCCGTGCAACTCGGTGCCACCATCTGCACCAATAACAGCGCCAGCCACTGTCACCCCCATTAATACCTTCCCCTCTCTCCCTCTGAAATTCCCACACTGGGGAAAACAGCCCCAAAAGCACCGAACGTAGAACCCACAACATACAACACAGAGCGCACACCACAGAGCGCACACCACAGGACGCACAGCACAGAGCGCACACCACAGAATGCACACCACAGGACGCACACTACAGGCAGCACACCACAGAGCGCACACCACAGAGCGCACACCACAGAGCGCACACCACAGAATGCACACCACAGGACGCACACTACAGGCAGCACACCACAGGACGCACACCACAGAGCGCACACCACAGAGCGCACACCACAGGACGCACACTACAGGCAGCACACTACAGGCAGCACACCACAGGACGCACACTACAGAGCGCACACCACAGGACGCACACTACAGAGCGCACACCACAGGACGCACACTACAGAGCGCACACTACAGAGCGCACACCACAGGACGCACACTACAGGCAGCACACCACAGGACGCACACTACAGAGCGCACACCACAGAGCGCACACCACAGAGCGCACACCACAGAGCGCACACCACAGGACGCACACTACAGAGTGCACAGCACAGAGCGCACACCACAGAGCGCACACCACAGAAATAGAAAACAGAGAACAGAGCAAAGAGAGTGTCAAGATGCCCTGACTGAGAGCTGCATCCTGTCACAGAAGATCTTTCCTGCCTTTGTGTCCACACGAAATGACAAGGGACGAAGGTGGTAATGTGAGCCTGCGATCTCAAGGACATGGAGGACGTGGGGGAAGGCAAAGCAATAACAGAGAGAGGGGTAGAAACAGGCTGGTGTGGTGTGAGGTGTAGGGCTGAAGGGGATCGGAGACCGGAAGTGAGCAGCAGCTGGGAAACGTGGCTGGAAGGTGCTCTGCAGTGTCGGTCTCGCTCCACTCCCTGACAGACTGGGCCCACAAATCTTCATGGAGCCCAGCTCGCCGGGCCGCGTTTCAGCAAGTAACCTGCCGCTCCCTCCGCAGAGGCTCCTGACAATGGTCCCCACAGACGAAGAGCTGGAGAAAATCCGTGAGGCACAGCAGGCCAACCCCAGCCAGAGGCTAGGCAACGCAGAGCAATTCCTGCTCACACTGGCATCAGTGAGCGAGCTGCAGGCCAGGTTACAGCTGTGGGCCTTCAAAACAGAGTATGAGAGCCGGGAAAAGGTGAGAAGCATGGGGTGGACGCGAGAGTGTTACAGTGAGGGGTGTGGGGTATAGGGGAGAGTGTTACAGTGAGGGGTGTGGGGTATAGGGGAGTGTGTTACAGTGAGGGATGTGGGGTATAGGGGAGAGTGTTACAGTGAGGGGTGTGGGGTATAGGGGAGAGTGTTACAGTGAGGGGTGTGGGGTATAGGGGAGTGTGTGACAGTGATGGGGTAAATGGGAGGTTGTACAGGGAGCGGGTACAGGGAGCGGGTGCAGGGAGCGGGTACAGGGAGCGGGCACAGTGAGCGGGCGCAGGGAGCGGGTGCAGGGAGCGGGTACAGTGAGCGGGTGCAGGGAGCGGGTGCAGGGAGCGGGTACAGGGAGCGGGTACAGTGAGCGGGTGCAGGGAGCGGGTACAGGGAGCGGATACAGGGAGCGGGTACATGGAGCGGGTGCAGGGAGCGGGTACAGGGAGCGGGTACAGGGAGCGGGTGCAGGGAGCGGGTACAGGGAGGCGGTACAGGGAGCGGGTGCAGGGAGCGGGTACAGGGAGCGGGTGCAGGGAGGGGGTACAGGGAGCGGGCACAGTGAGCGGGCGCAGGGAGCGGGTACATGGAGCGGGTACAGGGAGCGGGTACAGGGAGCGGGCACAGTGAGCGGGCGCAGGGAGCGGGTACATGGAGCGGGTACAGGGAGCGGGTTCAGTGAGCGGGTGCAGGGAGTGGGTACAGGTAGCGGATACAGGGAGCGGGTACATGGAGCGGGTGCAGGGAGCGGGTACAGGGAGCGGGTGCAGGGAGCGGGTACAGGGAGGGGGTACAGGGAGCGGGTGCAGGGAGCGGGTACAGGGAGCGGGTGCAGGGAGGGGGTACAGGGAGCGGGTGCAGGGAGCGGGTACAGGGAGCGGGTGCAGGGAGGGGGTACAGGGAGCGGGCACAGTCTGCGGGCGCAGGGAGCGGGTACATGGAGCGGGTACATGGAGCGGGTACAGGGAGCGGGCACAGTGAGCGGGCGCAGGGAGCGGGTACATGGAGCGGGTACAGGGAGCGGGTACAGGGAGCGGGCGCAGGGAGCGGGTACAGGGAGCGGGCGCAGCGAGCGGGTGCAGGGAGCCGGTACAGGGAGCCGGCGCAGGGAGCGGGTACAGGGAGCGGGCGCAGCGAGCAGGCGCCGGGAGCGGGTACAGGGAGCGGGCGCAGGGAGCGGGTACAGGGAGCGGGCGCAGCAAGCGGGTGCAGTGAGCGGGTCCAGGGAGCGGGTACAGGGAGCGGATACAGGGAGCGGATACAGGGAGCGGGCGCAGGGAGCGGGTACAGGGAGCGGGTACAGGGAGCGGGTGCAGGGAGCGGGCGCAGGGAGTGGGCGCAGCGAGCAGGTGCAGGGAGCCGGTACAGGGAGCCGGCGCAGGGAGCGGGTACATGGAGCGGGTACAGGGAGTGGGTACAGGGAGCGGGCGCAGCAAGCGGGTGCAGGGAGCGGGTGCAGTGAGCGGGTACAGGGAGCGGGCACAGGGAGCGGGCGCAGGGAGCGGGTCCAGGGAGCGGGTACAGGGAGCGGGCGCAGGGAGCGGGTACAGGGAGCGGGTACAGGGAGCGGGTACAGGGAGCGGGTACAGGGAGCGGGTGCAGGGAGCGGGCGCAGGGAGTGGGTACAGGGAGCGGGTACAGGGAGGGGGCGCAGGGAGCGGGTACAGGGAGCGGGTACAGGGAGGGGGCGCAGCGAGCGGCCGCAGGGAGCGGGTACAGGGAGGGGGTACAGGGTGCGGGCGCAGGGAGCGGGCGCAGGGAGCGGGTACAGGGAGCGGGTACAGGGAGCGGGCACAGGGAGCGGGTCCAGGGAGCGGGTACAGGGAGTGGGTACAGGGAGCGGGTACAGGGAGCGGGTACAGGGAGCGGGTACAGGGAGTGGGTACAGGGAGCGGGTAGAGGGAGCGGGTAGAGGGAGGGGGTACAGGGAGTGGGTACAGGGAGCGGGTACAGGGAGCGGATACAGGGAGCGGGTACAGGGAGCGGGTCCAGGGAGCGGGTCCAGGGAGCGGGTACAGGGAGCGGGTACAGGGAGCGGGTAGAGGGAGCGGGTACAGGGAGGGGGTACAGGGAGCGGGCACTGACATGTCCCTGTGTTGTACCCAGGACATTGCGGTCCCTCTCTTTGACCTGAAGGTGGCGATGGAGCAGCTCGTGGCCAACAAAACCTTCCGCTGTGTCTTAGCGACTCTCCTGGCCATCGGCAACTTCCTCAACGCTGCACACGTAAGGCCCCCCCTCACTCCCCCCGACACTGCACTCTCCCCCCGCCATCACACACTCCCACCCGCCTCCCCCTGCCATCACACACTCCCCCTGCCTCCCCCCGACACTGCTCTCTCCCCCCGCCATCACACACACCCCCTGCCTCTCCCTGACACTGCACTCTCCCCCCGCCATCACACACTCCCCCTGCCTCCTTCTGACACTGCACTCTCCCCCCGCCATCACACACTCCCACCCGCCTCCCCCCGACACTGCACTCTCCCCCCGCCATCACACAGTCCCGCTGCCTCCCCCCGACACTGTGCATTCTCCCCCCATCACACACTCCCCCTGCCTCCCCCCGACACTGCACTCTCCCCCACCATCACACACTCCCCCTGCCTCCCCCCAACACTGCACTCTTCCCCCACCATCACACACTCCCCCTGCCTCCCCCTGACACTGCACTCTCCCCCCCATCACACACTCCCCCGCCTCCCACCGACACTGCACTCTCCCCCCCCATTATGCACTCCCCATTCCTCCCCCCGACACTGCACTCTCTCCCCCCGACACTGCACTCTCCCCCCGTCACACACTCCCCCCGCCTCCCCCCGACACTGCACTCTCCCCCCGCCTCCCCCCGACACTGCACTCTCCCCCCGCCATCACACACTCCCACCCGCCTCCCCCTGCCATCACACACTCCCCCTGCCTCCCCCCGACACTGCTCTCTCCCCCCGCCATCACACACACCCCCTGCCTCCCCCCGACACTGCTCTCTCCCCCCGCCATTACACACTGGCCCTGCCTCTCCCTGACACTGCACTCTCCCCCCGCCATCACACACTCCCCCTGCCTCCTTCTGACACTGCACTCTCCCCCCGCCATCACACACTCCCACCCGCCTCCCCCCGACACTGCACTCTCCCCCCGCCATCACACAGTCCCGCTGCCTCCCCCCGACACTGTGCATTCTCCCCCCATCACACACTCCCCCTGCCTCCCCCCGACACTGCACTCTCCCCCACCATCACACACTCCCCCTGCCTCCCCCCAACACTGCACTCTTCCCCCACCATCACACACTCCCCCTGCCTCCCCCTGACACTGCACTCTCCCCCCCCATCACACACTCCCCCGCCTCCCACCGACACTGCACTCTCCCCCCCCATTATGCACTCCCCGTGCCTCCCCCCGACACTGCACTGACCACCCCCTCATCACCCACTCCCAGGGACAGGGACAGCACAGGGTTAGAGACAGGGTAAAGCTCCCTCTACACTGTTCCACCTCCCCAATCAAACACTCCCTGGGACAGGGACAGCACGGGGTTAGATACAGGGTAAAGCTCCCCTACATTGCCACCCACCATCTCACACTGCCAGGGACAGCACGGGGTTAGATACAGGGTAAAGCTCCCTCTCCACTGTCGTCCCCCCACATCACACACTCCCAGGGACAGGGACAGCACGGGGTTAGATTCACAGTAAAGCTCCCTCTACACTGTGTGTAGGTCAGTGAATGCTGTTGGGATCTTGCTGCCCAGTCTCTGTGCAGCAGCTTGTGTATACCCCACCCACCCCCCCCCCCACACCCCCGTGCTGCCCCGGTCCCCCCCGCCCCCCTCACGGTCGCACTTACAGAAATGCTCGTGCTTGCTCTCCTGTTGCCTGCAGGCTAAGGGTTTCGAGCTGAGCTACCTGGAGAAGGTGCCTGGGGTTAAAGACACAGTTCACAGGCAGTCCCTGCTGCACCATGCCTGCTCCATCATCACCGAGAGCTTTCCCGACACCACCGACCTGTACTCGGAGATCACTGCGGTTACACGCTCAGCCAAGGTATCATCGTCTTCGCTCTGTCCCTTCTCTCTGTCTTCATCGCTCCGTCTTCTCCCATCCCGCTCTGTCTCTACAATCATCTCTCTCTCCCGGACCTTCGTCCTTCCCGGTTTATCTCTCTGTTGCTTTCTCTCTGTCTCATTGCCAGTCTCAGCCTCTGTCTGACCTCTCTCCTTCTCTCACCGCTCTTTTTCTCTCTGTGTCTCTTTCCCTCTGTCGTTCTTCCTCTCTCTCTCTCTCCACCTCTCTCTGTTCCTTTCTCTCTCTCTCTGTTCCTTTCTCTCCCTCTCTCTGCCTCATTCTCCCAACAGTCTCCTTTCCCACTCTGTATTTCTCCCTCTCTCTCTGTTCATTTCTCTCCTTCTCTCTCCGTTCCTTTCTCTCCTTCTCTCTCTCTCTGCCTCATTCTCCCAACAGTTTCCTTTCCCTCTCTCTCTCTGTTCATTTCTCTCCTCTCT
>NC_081396.1:6632120-6657120 GCF_030684315.1 Stegostoma tigrinum | reverse complement strand
CACTATGGGTAATTCCCCACGGCTAACCCACCCTAACCCGCACATCCCTGTGCACTATGGGTAATTCCCCACGGCTAACCCACCCTAACTCCCACATCCCTATGCACTATGGGTAATTCCCCACGGCTAACCCACCCTAACCCGCACATCCCTGTGCACTATGGGTAATTCCCCACGGCTAACCCACCCTAACCCCCACATCCCGGTGCACTATGGGTAATTCCCCACGGCTAACCCACCCTAACCCGCACATCCCTGTGCACTATGGGTAATTCCGCACGGCTAACCCACCCTAACACACACATCCCTGTGCACTATGGGTAATTCCCCACGGCTAACCCACCCTGACCCGCACATCCCTGTGCACTATGGGTAATTCCCCACGGCTAACCCACCCTGACCCGCACATCCCTGTGCACTATGGGTAATTCCCCACGGCTAACCCACCCTGACCCCCACATCCCTGTGCACTATGGGTAATTCCCCACGGCTTACCCACCCTAACCCCCACATCCCTGTGCACTATGGGTAATTCCCCACGGCTAACCCACCCTAACCCGCACATCCCTGTGCACTATGGGTAATTCCCCACGGCTAACCCACCCTGACCCGCACATCCCTGTGCACTATGGGTAATTCCCCACGGCTAACCCACCCTGACCCGCACATCCCTGTGCACTATGGGTAATTCCCCACGGCTAACCCACCCTGACCCCCACATCCCTGTGCACTATGGGTAATTCCCCACGGCTAACCCACCCTGACCCGCACATCCCTGTGCACTATGGGTAATTCCCCACGGCTAACCCACCCTAACCCGCACATCCCTGTGCACTATGGGTAATTCCCCACGGCTAACCCACCCTAACCCGCACATCCCTGTGCACTATGGGTAATTCCCCACGGCTAACCCACCCTAACCCGCACATCCCTGTGCACTATGGGTAATTCCCCACGGCTAACCCACCCTAACCCCCACATCCCGGTGCACTATGGGTAATTCCCCACGGCTAACCCACCCTAACCCGCACATCCCTGTGCACTATGGGTAATTCCGCACGGCTAACCCACCCTAACACACACATCCCTGTGCACTATGGGTAATTCCCCACGGCTAACCCACCCTGACCCGCACATCCCTGTGCACTATGGGTAATTCCCCACGGCTAACCCACCCTGACCCGCACATCCCTGTGCACTATGGGTAATTCCCCACGGCTAACCCACCCTGACCCCCACATCCCTGTGCACTATGGGTAATTCCCCACGGCTTACCCACCCTAACCCCCACATCCCTGTGCACTATGGGTAATTCCCCACGGCTAACCCACCCTAACCCGCACATCCCTGTGCACTATGGGTAATTCCCCACGGCTAACCCACCCTGACCCGCACATCCCTGTGCACTATGGGTAATTCCCCACGGCTAACCCACCCTGACCCGCACATCCCTGTGCACTATGGGTAATTCCCCACGGCTAACCCACCCTGACCCCCACATCCCTGTGCACTATGGGTAATTCCCCACGGCTAACCCACCCTGACCCGCACATCCCTGTGCACTATGGGTAATTCCCCACGGCTAACCCACCCTAACCCGCACATCCCTGTGCACTATGGGTAATTCCCCACGGCTAACCCACCCTAACCCGCACATCCCTGTGCACTATGGGTAATTCCCCACGGCTAACCCACCCTAACCCGCACATCCCTGTGCACTATGGGTAATTCCCCACGGCTAACCCACCCTAACCCGCACATCCCTGTGCACTATGGGTAATTCCCCACGGCTAACCCACCCTGACCCCCACATCCCTGTGCACTATGGGTAATTCCCCACGGCTAACCCACCCTAACCCGCACATCCCTGTGCACTATGGGTAATTCCCCACGGCAAACCCACCCTAACCCCCACATCCCTGTGCACTATGGGTAATTCCCCACGGCGAACCCACCCTAACCCCCACATCCCTGTGCACTATGGGTAATTCCCCACGGCTAACCCACCCTAACCCGCACATCCCTGTGCACTATGGGTAATTCCCCATGGCTAACCCACCCTAACCCCCACATCCCTGTGCACTATGGGTAATTCCCCACGGCGAACCCACCCTAACCCCCACATCCCTGTGCACTATGGGTAATTCCCCACGGCTAACCCACCCTAACCCACACATCCCTGTGCACTATGGGTAATTCCCCACGGCTAACCCACCCTAACCCGCACATCCCTGTGCACTATGGGTAATTTCCCACGGCTAACCCACCCTAACCCGCACATCCCTGTGCATTATGGGTAATTCCCCACAGCTAACCCACCCTAACCCGCACATCCCTGTGCACTATGGGTAATTTCCCACGGCTAACCCACCCTAACCCGCATATCCCTGTGCACTATGGGTAACTCCCCACGGCTAACCCACCCTAACCCGCACATCCCTGTGCACTATGGGTAATTTCCCACGGCTAACCCACCCTAACCCGCACATCCCTGTGCTCTATGGGTAATTCCCCACGGCTAACCCACCCTAACCCGCACATCCCTGTGCACTATGGGTAATTCCCCACAGCTAACCCACCCTAACCCCCACATCCCTGTGCACTATGGGTAATTCCCAACGGCTAACCCACCCTAACACACACATCCCTGTGCACTATGGGTAATTCCACACGGCTAACCCACCCTAACCCGCACATCCCTGTGCACTATGGGTAATTCCCCACGGCTAACCCACCCTAACCCGGACATCCCTGTGCACTGTGGGTAATTCCCCACGGCTTACCCACCCTAAAAACCACATCCCTGTGCACTATGGGTAATTCCCCATGGCTAACCCACTGTATCCCATACATCCCTGTGCACTATGGGTACTGCCCCATGGCTAACCCACCCTAACACACACATCCCTGTGCACTATGGGTAATTCCCCACGGCTAACCCACCCTAACCCGCACATCCCTGTGCACTATGGGTAATTCCCCACGGCTAACCCACCCTAACCCCCACATCCCTGGGCACTGTGGGTAATTCCCCACGGCTAACA
Organism: Stegostoma tigrinum; assembly: GCF_030684315.1. Taxonomy (NCBI): domain Eukaryota; kingdom Metazoa; phylum Chordata; class Chondrichthyes; order Orectolobiformes; family Stegostomatidae; genus Stegostoma; species Stegostoma tigrinum. Next base: position 6,654,076 of record NC_081396.1, on the reverse strand, counting down.
CACCCTAACCCCCACATCCCTGTGCACTATGGGTAATTCTCCATGGCTAACCCACCCCAACCCGCACATCCCTGTGCACTATGGGTAATTCCACACGGCTAACCCACCCTAACCCGCACATCCCTGTGCACTATGGGTAATTCCCCACGGCTAACCCACACATCCCTGTGCACTATGGGTAATTCCCCACGGCTAACCCACCCTAACCCCCACATCCCTGTGCACTATGGGTAATTCCCCATGGCTAACCCACCCTAACCCCCACATCCCTGTGCACTTTGGGTAATTCCCCACAGCTAACCCACCCTAACCCGCACATCCCTGTGCACTATGGGTAATTCCCCACGGCTTACCCACCCTAAAAACCACATCCCTGTGCACTATGGGTAATTCCCCACGGCTAACCCACCCTAACCCCCACATCCCTGTGCACTATGGGTAATTCCCCACGGCTAACCCACTGTATCCCATACATCCCTGTGCACTATGGGTAATTCCCCACGGCTAACCCACCCTGACCCGCACATCCCTGTGCACTATGGGTAATTCCGCACGGCTAACCCACCCTAACCCGCACATCCCTGTGCACTATGGGTAATTCCCCACGGCTAACCCACCCTAACCCGCACATCCCTGTGCACTATGGGTAATTCCCCACGGCTAACCCACCCTAACCCACACATCCCTGTGCACTATGGGTAATTCCCCACGGCTAACCCACCCTGACCCGCACATCCCTGTGCACTATGGGTAATTCCCCACGGCTAACCCACCCTAATCCCCACATCCCTGTGCACTATGGGTAATTCCCCACGGCTAACCCACCCTAACCCACACATCCCTGTGCACTATGGGTAATTCCCCACGGCTAACCCACCCTAACCCGCACATCCCTGTGCACTATGGGTAATTACCACGGCTAACCCACCCTAACCCGCACATCCCTGTGCACTATGGGTAATTCCCCACGGCTAACCCACCCTAACCCCGACATCCCTGTGCACTATGGGTAATTCCCCACGGCTAACCCACCCTGACCCACACATCCCTGTGCACTATGGGTAATTTCTCACGGCTAACCCACCCTAACCCGCACATCCCTGTGCACTATGGGTAATTCCCCACGGCTAACCCACCCTAACCCGCACATCCCTGTGCACTATGGGTAATTCCCCACGGCTAACCCACCCTGACCCGCACATCCCTGTGCACTATGGGTAATTCCCCACGGCTAACCCACCCTAACCCCCACATCCCTGTGCACTATGGGTAATTCCCCATGGCTAACCCACACTAACCCGCACATCCCTGTGCACTATGGGTAATTCCCCACGGCTAACCCACCCTATCCCGCACATCCCTGTGCACTATGGGTAATTCCCCACGGCTAACCCACCCTAACCCCACATCCCTGTGCACTATGGGTAATTCCCCACGGCTAACCCACCCTAACCCGCACATCCCTGTGCACTATGGGTAATTTCTCACGGCTAACCCACCCTAACCCGCACATCTCTGTGCACTATGGGTAATTTCTCACGGCTAACCCACCCTAACCCGCACATCCCTGTGCACTATGGGTAATTCCCCACGGCTAACCCACCCTATCCCGCACATCCCTGTGCACTATGGGTAATTCCACACGGCTAACCCACCCTAACCCGCACATCCCTGTGCACTGTGGGTAATTTCCCATGGCTAACCCACCCTAACCCCCACATCCCTGTGCACTATGGGTAATTCCCCACGGCTAACCCACCCGAACCCCCACATCCCTGTGCACTATGGGTAATTCCCCATGGCTAACCCACCCTAACCCGCACATCCCTGTGCATTATGGGTAATTCCCCACGGCTAACCCACCCTAACCCGCACATCCCTGTGCACTATGGGTAATTCCGCACGGCTAACCCACCCTAACACACACATCCCTGTGCACTATGGGTAATTCCCCACGGCTAACCCACCCTGACCCGCACATCCCTGTGCACTATGGGTAATTCCCCACGGCTAACCCACCCTGACCCGCACATCCCTGTGCACTATGGGTAATTCCCCACGGCTAACCCACCCTGACCCCCACATCCCTGTGCACTATGGGTAATTCCCCACGGCTTACCCACCCTAACCCCCACATCCCTGTGCACTATGGGTAATTCCCCACGGCTAACCCACCCTAACCCGCACATCCCTGTGCACTATGGGTAATTCCCCACGGCTAACCCACCCTGACCCGCACATCCCTGTGCACTATGGGTAATTCCCCACGGCTAACCCACCCTGACCCGCACATCCCTGTGCACTATGGGTAATTCCCCACGGCTAACCCACCCTGACCCCCACATCCCTGTGCACTATGGGTAATTCCCCACGGCTAACCCACCCTGACCCGCACATCCCTGTGCACTATGGGTAATTCCCCACGGCTAACCCACCCTAACCCGCACATCCCTGTGCACTATGGGTAATTCCCCACGGCTAACCCACCCTAACCCGCACATCCCTGTGCACTATGGGTAATTCCCCACGGCTAACCCACCCTAACCCGCACATCCCTGTGCACTATGGGTAATTCCCCACGGCTAACCCACCCTAACCCCCACATCCCGGTGCACTATGGGTAATTCCCCACGGCTAACCCACCCTAACCCGCACATCCCTGTGCACTATGGGTAATTCCGCACGGCTAACCCACCCTAACACACACATCCCTGTGCACTATGGGTAATTCCCCACGGCTAACCCACCCTGACCCGCACATCCCTGTGCACTATGGGTAATTCCCCACGGCTAACCCACCCTGACCCGCACATCCCTGTGCACTATGGGTAATTCCCCACGGCTAACCCACCCTGACCCCCACATCCCTGTGCACTATGGGCAATTCCCCACGGCTTACCCACCCTAACCCCCACATCCCTGTGCACTATGGGTAATTCCCCACGGCTAACCCACCCTAACCCGCACATCCCTGTGCACTATGGGTAATTCCCCACGGCTAACCCACCCTGACCCGCACATCCCTGTGCACTATGGGTAATTCCCCACGGCTAACCCACCCTGACCCGCACATCCCTGTGCACTATGGGTAATTCCCCACGGCTAACCCACCCTGACCCCCACATCCCTGTGCACTATGGGTAATTCCCCACGGCTAACCCACCCTGACCCGCACATCCCTGTGCACTATGGGTAATTCCCCACGGCTAACCCACCCTAACCCGCACATCCCTGTGCACTATGGGTAATTCCCCACGGCTAACCCACCCTAACCCGCACATCCCTGTGCACTATGGGTAATTCCCCACGGCTAACCCACCCTAACCCGCACATCCCTGTGCACTATGGGTAATTCCCCACGGCTAACCCACCCTAACCCGCACATCCCTGTGCACTATGGGTAATTCCCCACGGCTAACCCACCCTGACCCCCACATCCCTGTGCACTATGGGTAATTCCCCACGGCTAACCCACCCTAACCCGCACATCCCTGTGCACTATGGGTAATTCCCCACGGCAAACCCACCCTAACCCCCACATCCCTGTGCACTATGGGTAATTCCCCACGGCGAACCCACCCTAACCCCCACATCCCTGTGCACTATGGGTAATTCCCCACGGCTAACCCACCCTAACCCGCACATCCCTGTGCACTATGGGTAATTCCCCATGGCTAACCCACCCTAACCCCCACATCCCTGTGCACTATGGGTAATTCCCCACGGCGAACCCACCCTAACCCCCACATCCCTGTGCACTATGGGTAATTCCCCACGGCTAACCCACCCTAACCCACACATCCCTGTGCACTATGGGTAATTCCCCACGGCTAACCCACCCTAACCCGCACATCCCTGTGCACTATGGGTAATTTCCCACGGCTAACCCACCCTAACCCGCACATCCCTGTGCATTATGGGTAATTCCCCACAGCTAACCCACCCTAACCCGCACATCCCTGTGCACTATGGGTAATTTCCCACGGCTAACCCACCCTAACCCGCATATCCCTGTGCACTATGGGTAACTCCCCACGGCTAACCCACCCTAACCCGCACATCCCTGTGCACTATGGGTAATTTCCCACGGCTAACCCACCCTAACCCGCACATCCCTGTGCTCTATGGGTAATTCCCCACGGCTAACCCACCCTAACCCGCACATCCCTGTGCACTATGGGTAATTCCCCACAGCTAACCCACCCTAACCCCCACATCCCTGTGCACTATGGGTAATTCCCAACGGCTAACCCACCCTAACACACACATCCCTGTGCACTATGGGTAATTCCACACGGCTAACCCACCCTAACCCGCACATCCCTGTGCACTATGGGTAATTCCCCACGGCTAACCCACCCTAACCCGGACATCCCTGTGCACTGTGGGTAATTCCCCACGGCTTACCCACCCTAAAAACCACATCCCTGTGCACTATGGGTAATTCCCCATGGCTAACCCACTGTATCCCATACATCCCTGTGCACTATGGGTACTGCCCCATGGCTAACCCACCCTAACACACACATCCCTGTGCACTATGGGTAATTCCCCACGGCTAACCCACCCTAACCCGCACATCCCTGTGCACTATGGGTAATTCCCCACGGCTAACCCACCCTAACCCCCACATCCCTGGGCACTGTGGGTAATTCCCCACGGCTAACACACCCTAACCCCCACATCCCTGTGCACTATGGGTAATTCTCCATGGCTAACCCACCCCAACCCGCACATCCCTGTGCACTATGGGTAATTCCACACGGCTAACCCACCCTAACCCGCACATCCCTGTGCACTATGGGTAATTCCCCACGGCTAACCCACACATCCCTGTGCACTATGGGTAATTCCCCACGGCTAACCCACCCTAACCCCCACATCCCTGTGCACTATGGGTAATTCCCCATGGCTAACCCACCCTAACCCCCACATCCCTGTGCACTTTGGGTAATTCCCCACAGCTAACCCACCCTAACCCGCACATCCCTGTGCACTATGGGTAATTCCCCACGGCTTACCCACCCTAAAAACCACATCCCTGTGCACTATGGGTAATTCCCCATGGCTAACCCACTGTATCCCATACATCCCTGTGCACTATGGGTAATTCCCCACGGCTAACCCACCCTGACCCGCACATCCCTGTGCACTATGGGTAATTCCGCACGGCTAACCCACCCTAACCCGCACATCCCTGTGCACTATGGGTAATTCCCCACGGCTAACCCACCCTAACCCGCACATCCCTGTGCACTATGGGTAATTCCCCACGGCTAACCCACCCTAACCCACACATCCCTGTGCACTATGGGTAATTCCCCACGGCTAACCCACCCTGACCCGCACATCCCTGTGCACTATGGGTAATTCCCCACGGCTAACCCACCCTAATCCCCACATCCCTGTGCACTATGGGTAATTCCCCACGGCTAACCCACCCTAACCCACACATCCCTGTGCACTATGGGTAATTCCCCACGGCTAACCCACCCTAACCCGCACATCCCTGTGCACTATGGGTAATTACCACGGCTAACCCACCCTAACCCGCACATCCCTGTGCACTATGGGTAATTCCCCACGGCTAACCCACCCTAACCCCGACATCCCTGTGCACTATGGGTAATTCCCCACGGCTAACCCACCCTGACCCACACATCCCTGTGCACTATGGGTAATTTCTCACGGCTAACCCACCCTAACCCGCACATCCCTGTGCACTATGGGTAATTCCCCACGGCTAACCCACCCTAACCCGCACATCCCTGTGCACTATGGGTAATTCCCCACGGCTAACCCACCCTGACCCGCACATCCCTGTGCACTATGGGTAATTCCCCACGGCTAACCCACCCTAACCCCCACATCCCTGTGCACTATGGGTAATTCCCCATGGCTAACCCACACTAACCCGCACATCCCTGTGCACTATGGGTAATTCCCCACGGCTAACCCACCCTATCCCGCACATCCCTGTGCACTATGGGTAATTCCCCACGGCTAACCCACCCTAACCCCACATCCCTGTGCACTATGGGTAATTCCCCACGGCTAACCCACCCTAACCCGCACATCCCTGTGCACTATGGGTAATTTCTCACGGCTAACCCACCCTAACCCGCACATCTCTGTGCACTATGGGTAATTTCTCACGGCTAACCCACCCTAACCCGCACATCCCTGTGCACTATGGGTAATTCCCCACGGCTAACCCACCCTATCCCGCACATCCCTGTGCACTATGGGTAATTCCACACGGCTAACCCACCCTAACCCGCACATCCCTGTGCACTGTGGGTAATTTCCCATGGCTAACCCACCCTAACCCCCACATCCCTGTGCACTATGGGTAATTCCCCACGGCTAACCCACCCGAACCCCCACATCCCTGTGCACTATGGGTAATTCCCCATGGCTAACCCACCCTAACCCGCACATCCCTGTGCATTATGGGTAATTCCCCACGGGTAACCCACCCTAACCCGCACATCCCTGTGCACTATGGGTAATTCCCCACGGCTAACCCACCCTAACCCGCACATCCCTGTGCACTATGGGTAATTCCCCACGGCTAACCCACCCTAACCCGCACATCCCTGTGCACTATGGGTAATTTCCCACGGCTAACCCACCCTAACCCGCACATCCCTGTGCACTATGGGTAATTCCCCACGGCTAACCCACCCTAACCCGCACATCCCAGTGCACTATGGGTAATTCCCCACAGCTAACTCACCCTAACCCGCACATCCCTGTGCACTATGGGTAACTTGCCACAGCTAACCCACCCTAACCCGGACATCCCTGTGCACTGTGGGTAATTCCCCACGGCTTACCCACCCTAAAAACCACATCCCTGTGCACTATGGGTACTGCCCCATGGCTAACCCACCCCAACCCACACATCCCTGTGCACTATGGGTAATTCCCCATGGCTAACCCACCCCAACCCGCACATCCCTGTGCACTATGGGTAATTTCCCACGGCTAACCCACACATCCCTGTGCACTATGGGTAATTCCCCACGGCTAACCCACCCTAACCCCCACATCCCTGTGCACTATGGGTAATTCCCCATGGCTAACCCACCCTAACCCCCACATCCCTGTGCACTTTGGGTAATTCCCCACGGCTAACCCACCCTAACCCGCACATCCCTGTGCACTATGGGTAATTCCCCACGGCTTACGCACCCTAAAAACCACATCCCTGTGCACTATGGGTAATTCCCCATGGCTAACCCACTGTATCCCATACATCCCTGTGCATTATGGGTAATTCCCCACGGCTAACCCACCCTGACCCGCACATCCCTGTGCACTATGGGTAATTCCCCACGGCTAACCCACCCTAACCCGCACATCCCTGTGCACTATGGGTAATTCCCCACGGCTAACCCACCCTGACCCGCACATCCCTGTGCACTATGGGTAATTCCCCACGGCTTACCCACCCTAACCCCCACATCCCTGTGCACTATGGGTAATTCCCCACGGCTAAACCACCCTAACCCGCACATCCCTGTGCACTATGGGTAATTCCCCACGGCTAACCCACCCTAACCCGCACATCCCTGTGCACTATGGGTAATTCCCACGGCTAACCCACCCTAACCCGCACATCCCTGTGCACTATGGGTAATTCCCACGGCTAACCCACCCTAACCCGCACATCCCTGTGCACTATGGGTAATTCCCCACGGCTAACCCACCCTGACCCGCACATCCCTGTGCACTATGGGTAATTCCCCATGGCTAACCCACCCTAACCCGCACATCCCTGTGCACTATGGGTAATTCCCCACGGCTAACCCACCCTGACCCCCACATCCCTGTGCACTATGTGTAATTCCCCACGGCTAACCCACCCTAACCCGCACATCCCTGTGCACTATGGGTAATTCCCCACGGCTAACCCACCCTAACCCGCACATCCCTGTGCACTATGGGTAATTCCCCACTGCTAACCCACCCTAACCCGCACATCCCTGTGCACTATGGGTAATTCCCCACGGCTAACCCACCCTAACCCGCACATCCCTGTGCACTATGGGTAATTCCCAACGGCTAACCCACCCTAACCCGCACATCCCTGTGCACTATGGGTAATTCCCCACGGCTAACCCACCCTAACCCGCACATCCCTGTGCACTATGGGTAATTCCCACGGCTAACCCACCCTAACCCGCACATCCCTGTGCACTATGGGTAATTCCCCACGGCTAACCCACCCTAACCCGCACATCCCTGTGCACTATGGGTAATTCCCCACGGCTAACCCACCCTAACCCGCACATCCCTGTGCACTATGGGTAATTCCCACGGCTAACCCACCCTAACCCGCACATCCCTGTGCACTATGGGTAATTCCCCACGGCTAACCCACCCTAACCCGCACATCCCTGTGCACTATGGGTAATTCCCCACGGCTAACACACCCTAACCCCCACATCCCTGTGCACTATGGGTAATTCCCCATGGCTAACCCACCCTAACCCGCACATCCCTGTGCACTATGGGTAATTCCCCACGGCTAACCCACCCTAACCCCCACATCCCTGTGCACTATGGGTAATTCCCCACGGCTAACCCACCCTAAAAACCACATCCCTGTGCACTATGGGTAATTCCACACGGCTAACCCACCCTAACCCGCACATCCCTGTGCACTATGGGTAATTCCGCACGGCTAACCCACCCTGACCCCCACATCCCTGTGCACTATGGGTAATTCCCCACGGCTAACCCACCCTGACCCCCACATCCCTGTGCACTATGGGTAATTCCCCACGGCTAACCCACCCTGACCCGCACATCCCTGTGCACTATGGGTAATTCCCCACAGCTAACCCACCCTAACCCCCACATCCCTGTGCACTATGGGTAATTCCCCACGGCTAACCCACCCTAACCCCCACATCCCTGTGCACTATGGGTAATTCCGCACGGCTAACCCACCCTGACCCCCACATCCCTGTGCACTATGGGTAATTCCCCACGGCTAACCCACCCTGACCCCCACATCCCTGTGCACTATGGGTAATTCCCCACGGCTAACCCACCCTAACCCACACATCCCTGTGCACTATGGGTAATTTCCCACGGCTAACCCACCCTAACCCGCACATCCCTGTGCACTATGGGTAATTCCCCACGGCTAACCCACCCTAACCCCCACATCCCTGTGCACTATGGGTAATTCCCCACGGCTAACCCACCCTAACCCCCACATCCCTGTGCACTATGGGTAATTCCCCACGGCTAACCCACCCTGACCCCCACATCCCTGTGCACTATGGGTAATTCCCCACGGCTAACCCACCCTAACCCACACATCCCTGTGCACTTTGGGTAATTCCCCACGGCTAACCCACCCTAACCCGCACATCCCTGTGCACTATGGGTAATTCCCCACGGCTAACCCACCCTAACCCGCACATCCCTGTGCACTATGGGTAATTCCCCACAGCTAACCCACCCTAACCCGCACATCCCTGTGCACTATGGGTAATTCCCCACGGCTAACCCACCCTAACACACACATCCCTGTGCACTATGGGTAATTTCCCACGGCTAACCCACCCTAACCCGCACATCCCTGTGCACTATGGGTAATTCCCCACGGCTAACCCACCCTAACCCGCACATCCCTGTGCACTATGGGTAATTCCCCATGGCTAACCCACCCTAACCCGCACATCCCTGTGCACTATGGGTAATTCCCCACGGCTAACCCACCCTAACCCGCACATCCCTGTGCACTATGGGTAATTCCCCACGGCTAACCCACCCTAACCCGCACATCCCTGGGCACTATGGGTAATTTCCCACGGCTAACCCACCCTAACCCGCACATCCCTGTGCACTATGGGTAATTCCCCACGGCTAACCCACCCTAACCCGCACATCCCTGTGCACTATGGGTAATTCGGGGAAGGCGGGAACGCGTGGGGTGAGGTGAGAGCAGTGGCGCAGTCGTCTCTGCACCTTGTTGTGGAACGCCCACGTAGGAAAGCGGACCTGGGCAGCAAGACGGGGTCTAACCCCGATCCTGGGTGATGGGGGTTTGCAGGGGTGGCGGAGAGGGGTAGCTGTACCCGACGCACTCACCCATCTCCGTTCTCTCTGCCGGGAACACCCCCCCCCCCCCGGCACCTCCACCCAACCGACTCTCCGGGTGCCGGCGTTCCTAGGAATGTGAGCGGCAGGCTGGCTCGGGCAGCCCGCTGGCAGTCTCCGGGGTGGCGAGCCAGGGCGCGTACCCCGAGGTGAGCCGACAGCACAAGCACATGACGGAGATCCTGAACACCCCAGAGAGGACTCGGAAGTACGACTCCAGCCTTCCCAGGTCTAGGAGCAAGAAGCTGGAGAGGACTGGTGAGGCAGTTGGGTGGGTGGGTGGGTACGGGTTCGGAAGGCCGGATTGGCGTTGGGACATTGAACAAATAAAAGGGCGATTTGGGGAGGGTTTGTGGGTTAAGAACCAAGTCTTGAGGCGATACGTGGGGGACTGGAGTCACATGGAGGGCCCAGACTGCACGGCAGTTTTCCTTCCCCCATTAAAGGGGGCATTGGTAAGCCCCGGTTGAGGGTGGGCCTTCTCACCACGATTAATGGCAGAAGCCAGAGTGGGATGTCAAATCCAGCCCCCGCCTTCCCCACCCACCGAGAGCATCAACCTGGGGCTGATCCCGCGGTGTTTCCCGCTAGGCCCGGACATACTAGCTTCCCTCTGCCGCGCGCCGCCGTCCGGCATTCCCACCGGGAAGACACTGGGCGCCCGTGCCCTTCTCCCTCCCTGCGCCCAGAGGGTGGAGCCTGGTGAGTGGGGCGAGGGTGTGGGGAAGGCAAGACTGGAGATGGGGGACTGAGTGGTGAGACGGGCACCCGTTTCTGACCCCCATCTTGCCCCAGCACATCCACAGATGGCACAGAGAGACATTGAGCCTGCCCAGTGGGATCCATTTCTGGCCACCCACTCCTGGATAGGCCCAAAGTGGCCAAATGGCCTCATCTTCCTTCTGTTTGAACGCAGCAGGCTTGAGGGGCTGAATGGCCGATGCCTGTGTAACAGGCTGGTGGACCGTGGGGTTTCTGAATGGCCTGTTCCTGTGCGACGGGCTCGGGGTGGGGGTGGTGGGGAGCGAGTGACGTGAATGAATTCTCAGACGGTGTTCCTTGTCTCATCCCGACGAAGGGTCTGCCATGAAGAAGTTTCCGTGGTGACCAGGGAGAGGGGGATCGCCCTGCCAGAGCGAGGACTGCTCAGCAGAGGGCTGACACGGGGCTCGATGGGCCGAGCGGTCTCACTCACTGCTGTGAGGGAGCAGCGGCCGTTAACGTCGGGTAATGGTGGAGATCCCAGACCACACACGGGGCTGCATTCCTCTCTCAGAAATGGCACCACAGTACGCTTTTCCAGGATGAAAGGGTACGCACCTCCAGCCTCAGCTACCGCAGCAAGAATGGGACTATTCCCAGCATTAGCATCAGCTCGGTTCACTGAGTCGGGAGGTACAGAGACCAGGCGACCTGAAATTCTCACAATTCATAGCCACCGAAGTAGTGTGTGTCGTTAATAAACTTCAAAATATCTGTCTCAGCAACAGGCCAGGACTTGTGGTAAATGTAACACAAGACACAGTGGCTCATTCCTAAGCCCCAGGGACCTGGGTTCATTCCCAATGTCAGGGGACAGTCTGCAAAAAAATTGCGTGAGCCCCAGAAACCACACCAGTCAAGAATTTCTGTCAGCCTCTTTAATTATTGTGGTAACGGGGATATTAACATCACCTCCCCAGATACAGGAGTGTGTGAGAGAGCGGGTTAGAGAGACCCCCCCAAATACAGGAGTGTGTGTGTGTGTGTGTGTGTGAGAGAGAGGGTTAGAGAGACCTCCCCAGATACAGGAGTGTGTGAGAGAGAGAGGGTTAGAGAGACCCCCCCAAATACAGGAGTGTGTGTGTGTGTGAGAGAGGGTTAGAGAGACCTCCCCAGATACAGGAGTGTGTGAGAGAGAGAGGGTTAGAGAGACCCCCCCAAATACAGGAGTGTGTGTGTGTGTGTGTGTGAGAGAGAGGGTTAGAGAGACCTCCCCAGATACAGGAGTGTGTGAGAGAGCGGGTTAGAGAGACCCCCCCAAATACAGGAGTGTGTGTGTGTGAGAGAGAGAGCGGGTTAGAGAGACCTCCCCAGATACAGGAGTGTGTGAGAGAGCGGGTTAGAGAGACCCCCCCAGATACAGGAGTGTGTGTGTGAGAGAGAGGGTTAGAGAGACCACCCCAGATACAGGAGTGTGTGTGTGTGAGAGAGAGGGTTAGAGAGACCTCCCCAGATACAGGAGTGTGTGTGTGTGAGAGAGAGGGTTAGAGAGACCTCCCCAGATACAGGAGTGTGTGTGTGTGAGAGAGAGGGTTAGAGAGACCTCCCCAGATACAGGAGTGTTTGTGTGTGAGAGAGCAGGTTAGAGAGACCTCCCCAGATACAGGAGTGTGTGTGTGTGTGAGAGAGCGGGTTAGAGAGACCTCCCCAGATACAGGAGTGTGTGTGTGTGAGAGAGAGAGGGGGTTAGAGAGACCTCCCCAGATACAGGAGTGTGTGTGTGTGTGAGAGAGCGGGTTAGAGAGACCTCCCCAGATACAGGAGTGTGTGTGTGTGTGTGTGTGTGTGTGTGTGAGAGAGAGGGTTATAGAGACCTTCCCAGATACAGGAGTGCGTGTGTGTGTGTGTGTGTGTGTGTGTGTGTGAAAGAGAGAGAGGGTTAGAGAGACCTCCCCAGATAGAGGAGTGTGTGTGTGTGAGAGAGAGAGAGAGGGTTAGAGAGACCTCCCCAGATACAGGAGTGTGTGTGTGTGTGCGAGAGAGCGGGTTAGAGAGACCTCCCCAGATACAGGAGTGTGTGAGAGAGCGGGTTAGAGAGACCCCCCCCAGATACAGGAGTGTGTGTGTGAGAGAGAGGGTTAGAGAGACCCCCCCAGATACAGGAGTATGTGTGTGTGTGAGAGAGAGGGTTAGAGAGACCACCCCAGATACAGGAGTGTGTGTGTGTGTGTGAGAGAGAGGGTTATAGAGACCTCCCCAGATACAGGAGTGTGTGTGTGTGAGAGAGAGAGGGTTATAGAGACCTCCCCAGATACAGGAGTGTGTGTGTGTGTGAGAGAGAGGGTTAGAGAGACCACCCCAGATACAGGAGTGTGTGTGTGTGTGTGAGAGAGAGGGTTATAGAGACCTCCCCAGATACAGGAGTATGTGTGTGTGTGAGAGAGAGGGTTAGAGAGACCACCCCAGATACAGGAGTATGTGTGTGTGTGAGAGAGAGGGTTAGAGAGACCACCCCAGATACAGGAGTGTGTGTGTGTGTGTGAGAGAGAGGGTTATAGAGACCTCCCCAGATACAGGAGTGTGTGTGTGTGAGAGAGAGAGGGTTATAGAGACCTCCCCAGATACAGGAGTGTGTGTGTGTGTGTTTGTGTGAGAGAGGGTTAGAGAGACCTCCCCAGATACAGGAGTGTGTGTGTGTGCGAGAGAGGGTTAGAGAGACCTCCCCAGATACAGGAGTGTGTTTGTGTGAGAGAGGGTTAGAGAGACCTCCCCAGATACAGGAGTGTGTGTGTGTGCGAGAGAGGGTTAGAGAGACCTCCCCCGATACAGGAGTGTGTGTGTGTGAGGGAGAGAGGGTTAGAGAGACCTCCCCAGATACAGGAGTGTGTGTGTGTGAGAGAGAGAGGATTAGAGAGACCTCCCCAGATACAGGAGTGTGTGTGTGTGTGTTTGTGTGAGAGAGGGTTAGAGAGACCTCCCCAGATACAGGAGTGTGTGTGTGTGCGAGAGAGGGTTAGAGAGACCTCCCCCGATACAGGAGTGTGTGTGTGTGAGAGGGAGAGGGTTAGAGAGACCTCCCCAGATACAGGAGTGTGTGTGTGTGAGAGAGAGAGGATTAGAGAGACCTCCCCAGATACAGGAGTGTGTGTGTGTGAGAGAGAGAGAGGGTTAGAGAGACCTCCCCAGATACAGGAGTGTGTTTGTGTGAGAGAGGGTTAGAGAGACCTCCCCAGATACAGGAGTGTGTGTGTGCGAGAGAGGGTTAGACAGACCTCCCCCGATACAGGAGTGTGTGTGTGTGAGAGAGAGGGTTAGAGAGAGCTCCACTGATATGGGGTTAGATACACAGTAAATCTCTATCTACACTTTTAAATTGAAGGAGAAGCTGCTTCTGCACTGTTTGTTGTTAACAGAACTGGCACAGTGTTAGATACAGAGTAAAGCTCCCTCTACACTAATACCCCCATCAAACACTCGCAGCAACAGGGCCAGCATGGGGTTAGATATTGAGTAAAGCTCCCTCTACACTGCCCCCTCAATCAAATAATCTCAGTATATGCCTTGTGTAACTGTGAATATCTCTCCTTCTTCTCCACTCCCTCTCAATCTCTCTGATTGTGTGCCATTTGATCCTGATATCTGATAGATTTCACAGTCAGTATCTCTGCTTGTATTATATTTGGTTTCAATATCTCAGATTCTGTTACTTTCACTCTCAATATCTCTAATTTGTGCCACACAATCTCCCCATTTCTCTGATCCTGCTATATTCTCTCGCAGTATCTCTGCTTGTCTCACATTTGCCCCGAATATCTCCTTCAGTGTCTCAATATCACCGGGTCTGTGACATTCCCTCCTCACGCGTCTGATCGCATTACGCTCTCTCTCAATATCTCCATGCCATGCTCACATTCAACAGCTCTCACTCTGACACTCTCTTTCGATGTCTATAACTCTGTTCCATCCTCTCTCGGCATCTCTCATCGTGTTGCATTCTCCCTCAGTATATTTGCATCACACTCACTGTTGACTGGTCTTATTCTGATCCATTCCCTGTCAATATCCCCGATTCTGTTGCAGCCGCTCTCGGTATTTCTGACTGTATTGAGTGGGGAGTTGCGGGGTGTGGGTTCTGCTCTATCCCTGGACGGTGTGGAGCTTCTCAAGCGTTGTCGGAGCCGCCCCACCGCATCCAGGGACAACAGGGGAGTATCCCCTCTCCCTACTGACTGTGTGTTGATGGTGGGACAGGGCTTTGGGAGAGGGGAGGCAGGACGGGAGCAACTCGCTGCAGGATTCAAACAACAAAGAACATTACAGCACAGGAACAGGCCCTTCGGCCCTCCAAGCCTGTGCCGATCGGGATCCTCTGTCTAAACCTGTCATCTATTTTCTAAGGCTCTGTATCCCTTTGCTCCCCGCCCATCCATGTATCTGTCCAGATACATCTTTCAAAAAACACTATTGTGTCTGCCTCTACCACCTCCGCTGGCAACGTGTTCCAGGCACCCAGCACCTTCTGCATAAAGTACTTTCCACACATATCTCCCCTAAACTTTCCTCCTCTCACTTTGAACTCATGACCCCTAGTAATTGAGTCCCTCATTCTGGGAAAAAGCTTCTTGCTATCCACCCTGACTATACCCCTCATGATTTTATAAACCTCAATCAGGTCCCCCCTCAATCTCCGTCTTTCTAATGAAAATAATCCTAATCTACTCAACCTCTCTTCATAGCTAGCACCCTCCATACCAGGCAACATCCTGGTGAACCTCCTCTGCATCCTCTCCAAAGCATCCACATCCTTTTGATAATGTGGCGATCAGAACTGTACACAGTACTCCAAATGTGGCCGAACCAAAGTCTTATACAACTGCAACATGACCTGCCAACTCTTGTACTCAATACCCCGTCCGATGAAGGAAAGCATGCCATATGCCTTCTTGTCCACTCTATTGACCTGCGTTGTCACCTTCAGGGAACAATGGACCTGAACACCCAGATCAATTTTCCCTAGGACTTTTCCATTTACTGTATAGTTCGCCCTTGAATTTGATCTTCCAAAATGCATCACCTCGCATTTGCCTGGATTGAACTCCATTTGCCATTTATCTGCCCAACTCTCTGATCTATCTATATTGTGCTGTAATCTCTGACAGTCCCCTTCACTATCTGCTACTCCACCAATCTTAGTGTCATCAGCAAACTTGCTGATCAGACCATCTACACCTTCCTCCAAATCATTTACATATATCACAAACAACAGTGGTCCCAGCACAGATCCCTGTGGAACACCACTGGTTACAGGTCTCCAATTTGAGAAACCCCCTTCCATTACAACTCTGTCTCCTGTTGTCCAGCCAGTTCTCTATCCATCTAGCCAGCACACCCTGGACCCCATGTGACTTCACTTTCTCCATCAGCCTGCCATGGGGAACCTTATCAAATGCCTTACTGAAGTCCATGTATATGACATCTACAGCCTTTCCCTCATCAATCAACTTTGTCACGTCCTCAAAGAATTCTATTAAGTTGGTAAGACGTGACCTTCCCTGCACAAAACCATGTTGGCTATCACTGATAAGCCCATTTTCTTCCAGATGGGAATAGATCCTATCCCTCAGTATCTTCTCCAGTAGCTTCCCTACCACTGACGTCAGGCTCACCAGTCGATAATTACCTGGATTATCCCTGCTACACTTCTTAACCAAGGGGACAACATTAGCAAGTCTCCAGTCCTCTGGGACCTCACCCGTGTCTAAGGACGCTGCAAAGATATCTGTTAGGGCCCTGGCTATTTCCTCTCTTGCTTCCCTCAGTAACCTGGGATAGATCCTGGGGACTTGTCCACCTTAATGCCTTGTAGGATACCCAACACTTCCCCCCCCCCCCCCCATCCTTGACCTAGGGTAATCAAACATCTATCCCTAACCTCAACATCTGTCATGTCCCTCTCCTTGGTGAATACCGATGCAAAGTACTCATTGAGAATGTCACCCATTTTCTGTGAATCAGCGCATAACTTTCCTTCTTTGTCCTTAAGTGGGCCAATCCTTTCTCTAGTCACCCTCTTGCTCTTTATATATGAATAAAAGGCTTTAGGATTTTCCTTAACCATATTTGCTAAAGATATCTCATGTCCTCTCTTAGCCCTCTTCATTCCTTGTTTCAGATTCGCCCTACATTCCCGATATTCTTGCAAAGCTTCATCTGACCTCAGTCGCCTAGACCTTATGTATGCTTCCTTTTTCCTGTTGGCTAGTCTCACAATTTCACCTGTCATCCATGGCTCCCTAATCTTGCCATTCCTATCTCTCATTTTCACAGAACATGTCTCTCCTGCATGCTGATCAACCTCTCTTGAAAAGCCTCCCACATATCAAACCTCTGACCTGCTCCTGTAGCCCCTGTGGTTATGTGGTGAGTCCAGTTGAGTTTCTGGTCAATGGGAACCCCCAGGATGTCGATAGATCCAGGGATGGTGATACCATGGAACGTCAAGGGGCACTGGTTAGATTCTCTCTTATGGGAGATGGGCACAGCCTGGGATTTGTGTGGCGCTGAATGTCACTTGCCCCTTGTCTGGATATTGCCCAGATCCTGTTGCATGTGAACACGGACTGCCTCAGTATGTGAGGAGTCGCGAATGGTGCTGAACACGGTGCTATCATAGCGACCATCCCCATTCCTGACCTTCTGGTGGAGGGAAGGTCAATGATGAAGCAGCTGAAGGTGGTTGGGCCTGGGACACTCCCCTGAGGGACGCCTGCAGAGATGTCCTGGAGCGGAGATGACTGACCTCCCACAAACACGACCGTTATCCCATGTATCAGAGATAACGGGAACTGCAGATGCTGGAGAATCCGAGATAACAAAGTGTGGAGCTGGATGAACACAGCAGGCCAAGCAGCACCTCAGGAGCACAAAAGCTATTGGAGCTAATGGGAACTGCAGATGCTGGAGATGCTCCTAAGATGCTTGGCCTGCTGTGTTCATCCAGCTCCACACTTTATTATCTCATCATTACCCATGTGTCAGGTGTAGCTCCAACAGCTGGAGAGTTTGCCCCCGATACCCATTGGTTCCAGTTTTGCTCGGGCTCCTTGATGCCACACTCGGAAGTGAGAGGATGTGTATAGGGTCCCAGGTGGGTGCAGGAGTCAGTCGGTCCGTTATCTGGATATCGTGGGCAGTCCATCCTCGGAAATGGAAACAGATGTCGAGACTGCAGCGTCTGAGCTACAGGGAGAGGCTGGGGCTGTTTTCCCCGGAGCATCGGAGGCTGAGGGGGGACATTATAGAGGTTTATAACATCATGAGGGGCATGGATAGGGGTGAATAGACAAGGTCTTTTCATCCGGGGGAGTCCAAAACTAGAGGGGTGTAGGTTTAAGGTGAGAAGGGGGATGTTTACACCCAGAGAGTGTGTGGAAGTGGCAGGGTTCAGGTACAGTTGCAATATTTAAGAAACATTAGGACAGCGGCATGGAGAGGGAAGGTTTGGAGGGATAGGAGCGCAAACGCAGGCTGGTTCATTTCAGGGAACCTGGACAGATGGGCGAGTTGGGCTGAATGACCCTCAAGTCACAGCATTTAATCCTGAGCCAATTTATTTGAGAGTGGGGTGTTGGGGTCGGGGGGTAGAGTTTGAAAAGAAATGGTGGGGCTGCAATACCTACGACGGCCACAGCGTGGAGGCATCGCTCCACCTTCAGCACGCACCCACGGCTTAATGCCCGTCCCAGGGAGATTGGCTGCAAAGCCCTGGCTCCCGAGGCATGGGTCTGCCAGTGCGGGGGTGGGTGGGGGGGTGTCCCACTTGTATCTCTGTGGTCTCGGAGGGAGGGGAGGTGTTCCACACTTTCCAGCTGACCCTTACTGTCTGGTGGGGGGAGGGGTGGCGGAGGGACTGTGGTTTGGGGGGGGTGGTTTGGGGTGGGGGGGGGTGGTGTTGGCGAGCTTGGACTCTTTTTGATGTTAAGCCGGGGCGGGTAGCTGTTTGGGGAGGTAAGGCCTGGGTACCAGGCGGAGCCGCCCGAGCTGCGCTGCAGGTGTCCTCTGGAGAGCGTTGACGCAGGTTTGGGCCCTGAGTCTCGGTGGGTGGCGGAGGGGTGGGGGGCGTGTGGAGGTGTCCCCCCCCCCTTCCCCTGGAGTGGGTTCAGAGGAGGCTCACGCGGACAGTCCCAAGGAATGAAGAGCCAAAGATGTGAGAAACTTTTGAGGATCCTGGGCGTATACACATTGGAGGTTAGAAGGATGAGGGGGGATCTATAGAAACGTACAGAATACAGAACGGCCTGGACACAGCGGATGGTGGGACGATGCTTCCATTGGTAGGAGAGACTTGGACCCAAGGGCACAGCCTCAGAGTAAAGGGAAGAACGGAGATACGGAGAAACTACTTCAGCCCAGAGAATGGTGAATCTATGGAATTCCCTGCCACAGGGGCAGGCCGGGTCGTACAGTGTGTTTCAGACTGAGATGGACGGGTTCTGGATTGTCAAAGGGGAGAAAGCAGGCTCCAGAGACCCCTCCTCCACGGCTGAATGGCGGGGCAGAGCTGGGACGGGCCGAACGGCCCGGCTTTCCGCTCCCGCGTCTCTCGGCGCACCGCGGCAACAGCTGTACCCGACTACGCGAGGAACTGCGGAGGGACGCGAATGCAGCCCAGCGAATCGCGCACAAACCAGCCTTTCCTTCCACTGCCTCTGTCTACATGCCTCGGGCCAGCGAGCGACAGCATCGGAAACCCCACCGCCACCACGGCGCATCACCCCACCGCATTGGCAGCTCACCTCCTGGCTCCCCTCGGTCGCCCCGTTAGCCGGAACCCTCTGGGTTTTATGGCCTTATCCGCGTTTCCGACCATAAGCGGGTCCGACCACACGGACCTTGGCAGACGAGGTGAGGGAGGGGTGGGTGCTTGGGAGGGGCTCCAACCTTCCCCTCCCCACCCCCGACCTCCCAGAAATGAATGCTCCACTGAAAGACAGCGTGGCTTCTCTCTCTTTCTCGCACCGGCTCCGCTTCTCGGTTAAAATCGGCCCCGTTCCGACTGTGTTCGGGGGGGGGGAACCTTCGCCGGGGCTAAGCCTCGGCCGCTGTGCGCAATTTGAGCCCGCTGTTAGAAATCCCACCATTCCTGCCCCCCCCCCCAAAAAGGTAACTGACAGCGGGTGGGTGACAGAGGGGCAGGTGATGAATGGGGTAAGGATTGGTGGGGGGGGCTACACTTGCACATATCTGGAGGGGTAGGTGACACATTCCAGCCCCTGTGATGCCCACCTCTCTCTGAAGGCTCAGAGGGCATCGGTGGGTACCCAGTGCCTCCCCCCGACTCCCGCAAAAGCCTCATTTTGGGGAAAAGCCTTAAAGGTGAGGCCCTGGGGGAGTGTCGCTGAGCAGAGAGACCTCGGGGGGAGCAGGGACGTGGTTCCTGGAAAGTGTAGCCGCAGGTAGACAGGACGGTGAGGGGGTGGTGTTCGGGACGCTCGCCTTTATGGGTCAGTGCGCTGAGTACAGGGAGTTGGGAGGGTCGTGTTGAGGCTGTACAGGGACATTGGTCAGGGCCACTTTAGGAATACTGCGTCCAATCCCAGTCTCCCTCTTACAGGAAGGATGTTGTGAAACTAGAAGGAGTTCAGAAAAGATTTACAAGGGCGTTTCTGAAGGAGAAACATCAACTTTCCTGCTCCTCTGATGCTGCTTGGCCTGCTGTGTTCCTCCTGCTACACACTCTTGTGTTATCTCTTATTACAGGGATGTCGGAGGGTTTGAGCTACAGGGAGAGGCTGGGGCTGTTTTCCCCGGAGTGTCGGGGGCTGAGGGCAGGGCCTTATAGTGGTTTATAACATCGGGAGGGGCATGGATATGGGTAAATAGACACGGTCTTTCCCCCCAGGGTAGGGGGAGTCCATAACTAGAGGGGGGTAGGTTTAAGGTGGGAGGGGGAAGGTTTAAAAGGGACCTGAGGGGTAACTATTTCACACAGAGGGTGGGGGGGAAGGAGCTGCCAACGGAAGTGGGTGGGGGCCAGTGCAGTTACAGCATTTAAAAGGCATCGGGATGGGGAAATGGATAGGGAGGGGTTTGGGGGGATAGGGGTCGCAAAGCTGGCAAATGGGGCTGGATTAGCTTAGGATATCTGGGTTAGCATGGATGGGTTGGGCTGAAGGGTCTGTTTACGTGCTGACACTGAGACATGAACATCACCAGGTAAGGGGGCAGACAGTTAGGGTCTACAGCCTCCTCCCCCACAGCCCTACCGTAGCCAGGTCCATGTGGAAGATCTCTGCCCCCCAACCCGGGATCCCTAACAGCCCCATGGGGTGTGCGCACCCTCTGGGGGACTGGAATGCTCCACACCGGCGATAAATGCTCGGGGGCGGGGGGAGAGGCTAGCACGACACCCACATCCTGTGGATTTTGTTTTGTTTTTTTAAGAAATGCAGCTTGTTATCTCAAACACTGATAAGGCCGTTTCAGTTCCTCCGACCACTCAGTCTACATTCCTCTCCCAGTCACACTTCCTTCTGTTTGACTATGGAAAGCACCAACAAAAAACAGGCAAAACACTTACAGCTACAGGTCTAGCCAACTGTCTAGCCTACACAGAATGCAGAAAGCAGAGCACAGAACACAGTACAGGCCCTTCAGCCCACAATGTTCTAGTCTCCTACGCTAAGATCAAACTACCCTGCACTTCACTATCGTTCTCATCCTGCTGGACTATCTATGGTCAGTTTGGACCTGCACTCACCACAACACTTCTGTCGTCGGAGATTTGTTTAGCTGCACGCTTGCTGCCACCTTCGATGCCCTGGTTATTAACAAGACCACGGGATGACTGCTACTCTGCTTTGCGAAGAATGCTCGCTGCTTCAGGACCAGCTCGGGTTCTGAAAAGAATCCCCAACTTTCCTTCACAATGACTGACCGCCCTCTCACATACTTCCCCAGCACCTCCCCCCCACTGCCCTTCAACCTTTTGCCTGCGCCGCCACGGGGCCAAACCACCCGAAAGGCTGCTCCAGAGTCCGTATCTACCCCTCGTTTCTCTCCCACCTCCCTTCTTGGGACTCACCAGGTGCAAGAGTGTCGGTCGGCCGACCCGTGGCATCGATGTTGGTGAT
>NC_081396.1:6559135-6631920 GCF_030684315.1 Stegostoma tigrinum | reverse complement strand
AGGGGAGGGTGGTGGGGGGGGGAGGGGAGGGGAGGGTGGTGGGGAGGGGGGGGAGGGGGGGGAGAGGGGGGGGAGGGGGGGAGGGGAGGGGAGGGGGAGGGGAGGGTGGTGGGGGGGGCGAGGGGAGGGTGGTGGGGAGGGGAGGGGAGGGTGGTGGGGAGGGGGAGGGGGGGTGGTGGGGAGGGGGAGGGTGGTGGGGGGGGGGGAGGGGGAGGGGGGAGGGGGAGGGTGGTGGGGAGGGGGAGGGGAGGGTGGTGGGGAGGGGAGGGTGGTGGGGAGGGGGAGGGGGGGGAGGAGGGGGGAGGGGGAGGGGAGGGGAGGGGGAGGGTGGTGGGGGGGGAGGGGGAGGGGAGGGTGGTGGGGGGGGGAGGGGAGGGTGGTGGGGAGGGGGAGGGGGAGGGTGGTGGGGGGGGAGGGGAGGGGGAGGGGAGGGTGGTGGGGGGGGAGGGGGAGGGGAGGGTGGTGGGGAGGGGGAGGGGGGGTGGTGGGGAGGAGGGGGGGGAGGGGGGGTGGAGGAGGGGGGGGGAGGGGGGGAGGAGGGGGGGAGGGGGAGGGGAGGGGGAGGGGAGGGGGAGCGGGGAGGAGGGGAGGGGAGGGTGGTGGGGGGGGAGGGGAGGGTGGTGGGGAGGGGGAGATGGGGGGGAGAGGGGAGGGGGGAGGAGAGGGGGGAGGGGAGGGTGGTGGGGGGGCGAGGGGAGGGTGGTGGGGGGGGGAGGGGAGGGTGGTGGGGAGGGGGGGGAGGGGGGGGAGGGGGGGGAGGGGGGGAGGGGAGGGGGGAGGGGGAGGGGAGGGTGGTGGGGGGGGCGAGGGGAGGGTGGTGGGGGGGGGAGGGGAGGGTGGTGGGGAGGGGGAGGGGAGGGTGGTGGGGAGGAGGAGGGGGGGTGGTGGGGAGGGGGGGAGGGGGGGAGGGGAGGGGGAGGGGGGGGGACAGGGAGGGGGGGGAGAGGGGGGGGTGGGGAGAGGGGGGGTGGGGAGGGGGGAGGGGGAGGGGAGGGGGGAGGGGGAGAGGGAGGGGGGGGAGAGGGAGGGGGGGAGAGGGAGAGGGGGGAGGGGAGAGGGGGGTGGGGAGGGGGGAGGGTGGGGAGGGGGGAGGGGAGGGGGGGTGGGGAGAGGGGGGGGTGGGGGAGGGGAAGGGGGAGGGGAGGGTGGTGGGGAGGGGGAGGGGGGGAGGGGGGAGAGGGGGGGAGAGGGAGAGGGGGGAGGGGAGAGGGGGGTGGGGAGGGGGGAGGGGTGGGGAGGGGGGAGGGGAGGGGGGTGGGGAGGGGGGAGGGGAGGGGGGGTGGGGAGGGGGGAGGGGGGGGGGGGAGGGGGGTGGGGAGGCGTGTGGGGAGGGGAGGCGAGGTGAGGGGGGTGGGGAGGGGGAGGTGAGGGGGGTGGGGAGGGGTAGGGGAGGCGAGGAGAGGGGGGTGGGGAGTGGAGGGAGAGGGAGGGAGAACGAGGGAGGGGAGGGGGGGGAGGGAGGGGAGAGGGGGGGGAGGGAGGGGAGAGGGAGGGAGGGAGGGGGGAGGGGAGAGGGAGGGAGGGGGGAGGGGGGAGGGGAGGGAGGGGGGGGAGGGAGAGGGAGGGGCGGAGGGGAGGGGGGGGAGGGAGAGGGAGGGGGGGAGGGGAGGGGGGGAGGGGAGGGGGAGCGGAAGTGGGTGAGGGGAGGAGCGAAGGGAGGGGGAGGGGAGTGTAGGGGGAGGGGAGGAAGGGGAAGGGGGTAGTGAGGAGGGAATTGGAGGTGATTGGGGAGGGGAGGAAGGGGGAAGGGGAGGGGAGGGGGAAGGGGGAAGGGGAGGGGAGGGGGAAGGGGGGAAGGGGAGGGGAGCGGGAAGGGGAGGCGGGGGGAAGGGGTGGAAGGGGAGGGGAAGGGGGAGGGGAGGCGAGGCGGGGGGAGGCGGGGGGAGGGGAAGTGGGTGAGGGGAAGGGGGGGAGGCGGGGAGCGAAGGGAGGGGGGAGAGGAATGAAGGGGGAGGGGAGTGAATGGTGGAGGCAGGTACAACATTTAAGTCTTTTGGACAGGTACATGAACAGCAAAGGTTTGGTGCAATGTGTCCTAAATGCGGGCAGGTGGGACTAGTTTAGTTCGAGAACCTCGGCATGGACAATTTGGAGCGAAGGGTCTGTTTCTGTGCTGTGTGACACACGTCCCCCTCTCGTATGTACCTCCTGCCTTCACGTGTACACACTCATAAACCTGAGGCAGTTATATACACACGCAGACCCTGTACGGGCATCCAACGACACTACAGAAAACACACACACCCCATGTACACATCCACATTCACGCTCACACCCACATCAAAAATGTACACACACACACACACACACACACACACACTATTCACACCCACCTCAAAAATGTACGCGCACACACACACACACACACTTCATATACATCCACGCACTTTTGCACGCCCTCGACACACATGACCTGGATAAATGCTTCAACAGGAAATGATGAAAACGCTGCTATCATTTCACTGGGGAAAAGGGATCCCCTCTGATTGAGTTGATTGTGCTCCATTCTACTGAGTGAATCAGCAGCAAGACCCGGGCAGGCCCTGTTTACGTTGAAAAGAACTGTACAAGCGGACTGGGCACGGCAGACAAAGTGACAAGGTGTGACAGCGGCTAGAAAGTAAAATGTCAGTCAATTGTCTAACCTGTGATCTGCCGCAGGACTTTCCTGCCCAGTTACAGTGAGATTGCCGAGCGCAGGGACGGAGGGAGCGAGAGAGCTGGTCAGAAACAGAGAGTCATTTCTGTAAACACTGGAAAACTCACAGGAAGAGAGAGAGAGAGAGAGACAGACTCTCCCTGAGGCGTGTGGCAGACAATGTGTGCAGAACAGCGGGAACAGCCAGGTATTTGTGTCCTGCGGTACTGGCACGGTGTGCCGGACAGGCCCCTGCTCCAGTCACTTGTACACCAGTGCACCTGGGAATACACATCTAACAGGCTGTAGACCCTAAGAGCATGCCCAGCACCCAGGACCTTGCTCGCCCACCTGAATGATAGACGACAACTCCGTGACCGAGAGCCACACAAAGCAGAAAGTGCCCAGACCCTTCCCTGCACTGACTCTGGAGTTAGATTGGGGCAGGGGGTAGGGGGTGCCACCAAATGTGGAATTGTCAACCTTAAACCTGAGGTTTTCCTATTTGCTAAGCAAGGCTGGTAAGGGATGGGGGCCGAAGAGTGAAGGACGAAACAGGCTGAACAGGCTAAAGTCCTATGCTGACTTTACCCCGAGGCCAGCATTGCCCCTCTGAAATTGCGACTGGCCCCTTGAGCCTCTGAGTGAGCCAGTACTGCTGCTGCTGGCGGGGTGTGGTGGGGTTTGTGTATTGCAAAGCTGAGCTGCAGCGTGCCGGACTGATGGTCAGATCCTGATTAACTACCCATGCTTTCCTTTCTCCTCTGCCACTCCAGCTGCACCATGGAAAGACCGTGTGGACTCTTGACAGTGAAGAACACCCCAGGTAAACGGGTCACCCTGTTCCTGGGGTTTGGGATCGGGGGTCGGGCTGCGGAGATCTTGGATGACTCGTTTTTTTTGCCCGGAAGCACAGCTTCATCGTGTCCCTAAAGTTTGGGAGACAGAACACCCGGCCCAACACATCCACACTGCTCCTTCAAAGAGCATCCCACCCCTGCATGCCCCACGGCTAACCCACCCTAACCCCCACATCCCTGTGCACTGTGGGTAATTCCCCACGGCGAACCCACCCTAACCCCCACATCCCTGTGCACTATGGGTAATTCCCCACGGCTAACCCACCCTAACCCCGCACATCCCTGGACACTATGGGTAATACCCCACGGCTAACCCACCCTGACCCGCACATCCCTGTGCACTATGGGTAATTCCCCATGGCTAACCTACACATCCCTGTGCACGATGGGTAATTTCCCACGGCTAACCACCCTAACCTGCACATCCCTGTGCACTATGGGTAATTCCCCACGGCTAACCCACCCTAACCCGCACATCCCTGTGCACTATGGGTAATTCCCCACGGCGAACCCACCCTAACCCCCACATCCCTGTGCACTATGGGTAATTCCCCACGGCTAACCCACCCTAACCCACACATCCCTGTGCACTATGGGTAATTCCCCACGGCGAACCCACCCTAACCCGCACATCCCTGTGCACTATGGGTAATTCCCCACGGCGAACCCACCCTAACCTCCACATCCCTGTGCACTATGGGTAATTCCCCACGGCGAACCCACCCTAACCCCCACATCCCTGTGCACTATGGGTAATTCCCCACGGCTAACCCACCCTAACCCCCACATCCCTGTGCACTATGGGTAATTCCCCACGGCTAACCCACCCTAACCCCCACATCCCTGTGCACTATGGGTAATTCCCCACGGCTAACCCACCCTAACCCCCACATCCCTGTGCACTATGGGTAATTCCCCACAGCTAACCTACCCTGACCCGCACATCCCTGTGCACTATGGGTAATTCCCCACGGCGAACCCACCCTGACCCGCACATCCCTGTGCACTATGGGTAATTTCCCATGGCTAACACACCCTAACCCTCACATCCCTGTGCACTATGGGTAATTTCCCACGGCTAACCCACCCTAACCCGCACATCCCTGTGCACTATGGGTAATTCCCCACGGCTAACCCACCCTAACCCCGCACATCCCTGGACACTATGGGTAATTCCCCACGGCTAACCCAACCTAACCCGCACATCCCTGTGCACTATGGGTAATTCCCCACGGCTAACCCACCCTAACCCGCACATCCCTGTGCACTATCGGTAATTCCCCACGGCTAACCCACCCTAACCCCGCACATCCCTGGACACTATGGGTAATACCCCACGGCTAACCCACCCTGACCCGCACATCCCTGTGCACTATGGGTAATTCCCCATGGCTAACCCACACATCCCTGTGCACGATGGGTAATTTCCCACGGCTAACCCACCCTAACCCGCACATCCCTGTGCACTATGGGTAATTTCCCACGGCTAACCCACCCTAACCCACACATCCCTGTGCACTATGGGTAATTCCCCACGGCGAACCCACCCTGACCCGCACATCCCTGTGCACGATGGGTAATTTCCCACGGCTAACCCACCCTAACCCGCACATCCCTGTGCACTATGGGTAATTCCCCACGGCTAACCCACCCTAACCCGCACATCCCTGTGCACTATGGGTAATTCCCCACGGCTAACCCACCCTAACCCCGCACATCCCTGGACACTATGGGTAATACCCCACGGCTAACCCACCCTAACCCACACATCCCTGTGCACTATGGGAAATTCCCCACGGCTAACCCACCCTAACCCGCACATCCCTGTGCACTATGGGTAATTCCCCACGGCTAACCCACCCTAACCCCGCACATCCCTGGACACTATGGGTAATACCCCACGGCTAACCCACCCTAACCCCCACATCCCTGTGGACTATGGGTAATTCCCCACGGCTAACCCACCCTGACCCGCACATCCCTGTGCACTATGGGTAATTCCCCACGGCCAACCCACCCTAACCCGCACATCCCTGGGCACTGTGGGTAATTCCCCACGGCTAACCCACCCTGACCCGGACATCCCTGTGCACTATGGGTAATTCTCCACGGCCAACCCACCCTAACCCGCACATCCCTGTGCACTATGGGTAATTCCCCACGGCCAACCCACCCTGACCCGCACATCCCTGTGCACTATGGGTAATTCCCCAAGGCTAACCCACCCTAACCCGCACATCCCTGTGCACTATGGGTAATTCCCCACGGCTAACCCACCCTAACCCGCACATCCCTGGGCAGTATGGGTAATTCCCCACGGCTAACCCACCCTAACCCCCACATCCCTGTGCACTATGTGTAATTCCCCACGGCTAACCCACCCTAACCCCCACATCCCTGTGCACTATGGGTAATTCCCCACGGCTAACCCACCCTAACCCCCACATCCCTGTGCACTATGGGTAATTCTCCACGGCTAACCCACCCTAACCCCCACATCCCTGTGCACTATGGGTAATTCCCCACGGTTACCACACCCTAACCCCCACATCCCTGTGCACTATGGGTAATTCCCCACGGCTAACCCACCCTAACCCCCACATCCCTGTGCACTATGGGTAATTCCCCACGGCTAACCCACCCTAACCCGCACATCCCTGTGCACTATGGGTAATTCCCCACGGCTAACCCACCCTAACCCGCACATCCCTGTGCACTATGGGTAATTCCCCACGGCTAACCCACCCTAACCCGCACATCCCCGTGCACTATGGGTAATTCCCCACGGCTAACCCACCCTAACCCGCACATCCCCGTGCACTACGGGTAATTCCCCACGGCTAACCCACCCTAACCCGCACATCCCTGTGCACTATGGGTAATTCCCCACGGCTAACCCACCCTAACCCGCACATCCCTGTGCACTATGGGTAATACCCCACGGCTAACCCACTCTAACCCGCACATCCCTGTGCACTATGGGTAATTTCCCACAGCTAACCCAACCTAACCCACACATCCCTGTGCACTATGGGTAATTCCCCACGGCTAACCCACCCTAACCCGCACATCCCTGTGCACTATGGGTAATTCCCTACGGCTAACCCACCCTAACCCGCACATCCCTGTGCACTATGGGTAATTCCCCACGGCTAACCCACCCTAACCCGCACATCCCTGTGCACTATGGGTAATTCCCCACGGCTAACCCACCCTATCCCGCACATCCCTGTGCACTATGGGTAATTCCCCACGGCTAACCCACCCTAACCCCCACATCCCTGTGCACTATGGGTAATTCCCCATGGCGAACCCACCCTAACCCGCACATCCCTGTGCACTATGGGTAATTCCCCACGGCTAACCCACCCTAACCCGCACATCCCTGGGCACTATGGGTAATTCCACACGGCTAACCCACCCTGACCCGCACGTCCCTGTGCACTATGGGTAATTCCCCACGGCCAACCCACCCTAACCCGCACATCCCTGGGCACTATGAGTAATTCCCCACGGCTAACCCACCCTGACCCGCACATCCCTGTGCACTATGGGTAATTCCCCACGGCTAACCCACCCTAACCCGCACATCCCTGTGCACTATGGGTAATTCCCCACGGCCAACCCACCCTAACCCGCACATCCCTGTGCACTATGGGTAATTTCCCACGGCTAACCCCCACATCCCTGTGCACTATGGGTAATTCCCCAAGGCTAACCCACCCTAACCCGTACATCCCTGTGCACTATGGGTAATTCCCCACGGCTAACCCACCCGAACCCGCACATCCCTGTGCACTATGGGTTATTCCCCAAGGCTAACCCACCCTAACCCGTACATCCCTGTGCACTATGGGTAATTCCCCACGGCTAACCCACCCTAACCCGCACATCCCTGTGCACTATGGGTAATTCCCCACGGCTAACCCACCCTAACCCGCACATCCCTGTGCACTATGGGTAATTCCCCACGGCTAACCCACCCTTACTCGCACATCCCTGTGCACTATGGGTAATTCCCCACGGCCAACCCACCCTAACCCGCACATCCCTGTGCACTATGGGTAATTCCCCACGGCCAACCCACCCTAACCCGCACATCCCTGTGCACTATGGGTAATTCCCCACGGCTAACCCACCCTTACTCGCACATCCCTGTGCACTATGGGTAATTCCCCACAGCTAACCCACCCTAACCCTCTCATCCCTGTGCACTATGGGTAATTCCCCACGGCTAATCCACCCTAACCCTCACATCCCTGTGCACTATGGGTAATTCCCCACGGCTAACCCACCCTAACCCTCACATCCCTGGGCAACTTTGGCAAAATTCCAGAAACGTCAGCTTTCCTGTTCCTCTGATGCTTCCTGGCCTGCTGTGTTCCTCCAACTCCACACTGTTTTATCTCTGACTCCAGCATCGGCAGTTCTTACAATCTCTGAGTGAACCAGGATGGGTTTTTACAGTGACTGAGAGTGATTACACGACGCCTTTAGACTGAGCTTTCAGTCGTGTAATTCGTTCTCTCACGCGGAGAACTCATCGTTTTTTTTTTGTGGTCACCGTGACCATTTTCTCACCGAGAACGTTCACGATCTCAGCGTTGTGACGCGGTGAGCTGCGAGTCCCGACGTAGCCTTCTGCGATCGCGGTTGAGGAGAAGCTGTCCTTGTTCCACTTGCCAAACCCCATCTCTGAGGGCCGCTCCAGCTCACAACGTGAGCGCAGGAGGTAGAGGGGCGCCCTTACATAGATATGACAAATCCTGAGGGTTCTAGCTAACTTTAACAGCAGGTGCCTTTTCCCTCGGGGACATATTTTTAAGGTGACAGGAGAAAGTTTTTCAAAAGGACAAGAGGGACTAAATTTTTTACACAGAGTGGTACGTGTGTGGAATGAACGTCCTGGTGAAGTGATGGACGTGGGTACAGTTAAAATGTTTCGATGAGTACATGAATAGGAAAGGATTTGGAGCACTGGCAGGTAGAACCAGTTTATTTTCAGATTAGGGTCAGTGTGCACTGGTTGGACCGAAGGGTCTGTATCAGTGCTCTATGCCTGTACAACTGTATGAAGGTGGAAGTGGCTACTGCCTCAGTAACTTCCAGTCACTGTGTGAACTGTAACGCACCACCGCCCTCTGTGAATGTGACAGAGCTTGTAGACACTCTGTGGTTATCCTTCCACCTGGGTCCATCTGATTGTTGTGTTGTATTATTTCCCCTTTGCCTTCATCTGACCTGAACCAAATTGCTTGACTAGCTTTGACCATAAGCAGGGCATTTAATTCTCTCTGCGTTGTTTTTTCACCATAAGCCTCCCCGTGGAATATGCGTCAGTGCCTGAACCACACACAAATGTTCTCTGACTCATTTACCCAATCAAGCATTTCACAGAGTTCAGCATTTCTACGACTTGTTCCTAACTGCGTTCCACTCGACTCCATTACCACGCGTCAGTTCCTTGACACGTAACAAATCAATGTCATGCTCTGGCATCAGAGTTGCAGGACCATGCTCCACATCTCAGTTTTGACGTTGGTCTGATCAAAAGTTTGGTAGAGGATGCTCAGTGCCTGGCCCCAAGTAGTGACCAGATGATCAAACACGGTTCTCTTAAAGAAAGTTCACAGGCAAGGACATAAATCCCTCCAAGAGAAAAATACCAACTTACAGCTTCCTTTCTCCAGAACACACACAACGTCCTGAAATGTTACATTAGAGGTGAGTTACACCCATTGCTAATTCGATCATGTGACATTCCTCCCTCAATTCCCAATACGTTTACTTTCTACGAATCCCTGCCACATACCACAGGAGAAATGTGAAGGTGTATTCCAACATATCCACAAGTATTTGCTCAAACAGCACAAACATTTCCAAGTGCTCCCCCACGATTCAACGACAAGGACAAAGGAGAGAAATTTAAAAGTCAAATTCTGGCTGTTAAGGAGATAAGAGTTGGGTCCATTGGGATTGGGTCCAGTGGGAGTGAACGGGAAGGGGGTTGGGTTCATTGGGATTGTGTCCGATGGGAGTGAACGGGAAGGCGAGGGTTGTGTCCGATGGGAGTGGACAGGAAGGAGGTTTGGGTCCATTGGGATTGTGTCTGATGGGAGTGAACGGGAAGGGGGTTTGGGTCCATTGGGATTGTGTCCAATGGGAGGGAACGGGAAGTGGGTTTGGGTCTGTTGGGATTTTGTGCAATGGGAGGGAACAGGAAGGGGGTTTGGGTCCGTTGGGACTGTGTGCGATGGGAGGGAACGGGAAGGGGGTTTGGGTCCATTGGGATTGTGTCCGATGGGAGCAAATGGGAAGGGGGTTTGGGTCCATTGGGATTGTGTGTGATGGGAGGGAACAGGAAGGGGGTTTGGGTCCGTTGGGATTGTGTCCAATGGGAGGGAACGGGAAGGGGGTTTGGGACGGTTGGGATTGTGTGCGATGGGACTGGACGGGAAGTGGGGAGTTGGAATTGGATGTGAGGAAGCGTTGGGTTTGCTGACTGCCCTGACTGTGCAGCTCTGTGTCTGTCGCAGTCCCCCTGAAGAGTATCTCGGTGGAGATCGAGGTGAAGGGCTTTGTGGCCGATGTTTGTGCGAGCCTCGAGTACAAGAATGAGGAGGCCGAGCCTGTGGAGGCTGTCTTTGTCTTCCCCATGGACAGTGATGCTGCCGTCTACAATTTCCAGGCCATGGTGGATGGCAAGGCGATTGTAGCTGTGATTAAGGAGAAAGAGAAGGTGGGAAGTTGTGTTGGGGGGGTGGGTGGTGAGGGAGCGGAACAGGCGTCGGGGGGACCTCAATGGAGAGCTGGCGCTGACACCTTTTCCCCTCCTTGTGGCCAGGCAAAGGATGATTATGACGATGCCATCTCGTCCGGGCACCAAGCCTTCCTACTGGAGGAGAACAGCAGCAGCAGCGACATCTTCACCTGCACCGTGGGCAACCTGCCCCCTGGGCAGAGTGCCAGTGTCTCCTTCTCCTTTGTCCAGGAGTTGGCGATCGAGGCTGATGGGGCAGTGCGTTTCGTCCTGCCCGCCGTTCTCAATCCCCGGTACACGCCGACAGGTGAGGCTCGAGGCCTGGAGTTACACCAGCGGTGGCTCAAGGTGTGAGGTCAGGTCGACGCACTCTCCCAGCCCAGAAAAGAAGGCATTAGATTCAGGGTAAAGCTCCCTCTACACTGTTTCCGCCACCCCGCCCCAGCCATCAAACACTCCCAAGGACAGCACAGGGTTAGATACAGGGTAAAGCACCCTCTACACTGTTCCCCCCCTACCCCCATCAAACACTTCCAGGGACAGGGACAGCACAGGGTAAGATTCAGGGTAAATCTTCCTCTACACTGCTCCCCCCCATCAAACACTCCCAGGGACAGGGACAGCACGGGGTAAGATTCAGGGTAAAGCTTCCTCTACGCTGTTCCCCCCCATCAAACACTCCCAGGGACAGCACGGGGTTAGATTCAGGGTAGAGCTGCCTCTACACTGTTTCCCCCCCCCCCGCCATAAAACACTCCCAGGGACAGCACGGGTTTAGATACAGAGTAAAGCTCTCTCTACACTGCTTCCCCCCCCGCCCCCATCAAACACTCCCAGGGACAACGCGGGTTTAGATACAGGGTAAAGCTCCCTCTACACCATTCCCCTCCCTATCAAACACTCCCAGGGACAACATGGGTTTAGATACAGGGTAAAGCTCCCTCTACACCATTCCCCCGCCATCAAACTCTCCCAGGGACAACACGGGTTTAGATACAGGGTAAAGCTCCCTCTACACCATTCCCCCGCCATCAAACTCTCCCAGGGACAACACGGGTTTAGATACAGGGTAAAGCTCCCTCTACACCATTCCCCCGCCATCAAACTCTCCCAGGGACAACACGGGTTTAGATACAGGGTAAAGCTCCCTCTACACCATTCCCCCGCCATCAAACACTCCCAGGGACAACACGGGTTTGGATACAGGGTAAAGCTCCCTCTACACTGTCCCAGGAAACCGCCCTTTAATCCCCTTGCAAAGGGAAGAGAGGGAGCCGTTTAGACTCGAGCGTGCTGCACAGGAACTGCAGGAGGACTTTCATCAGGTACATAGGAACAGAGAGTATCCGTTTAACACTTGGGCCTGTTGGACAGCCTCAGGCAGAGGCCACTCAGCCCTCCTGTCCTATACAAAGGGCCGGAAGGATGCTCTTCAA
This sequence comes from Stegostoma tigrinum, assembly GCF_030684315.1. Classification (NCBI taxonomy): domain Eukaryota; kingdom Metazoa; phylum Chordata; class Chondrichthyes; order Orectolobiformes; family Stegostomatidae; genus Stegostoma; species Stegostoma tigrinum. Next base: position 6,620,226 of record NC_081396.1, on the reverse strand, counting down.
CTCCCTTCAGGTCTGGTACACAACAGTGGCAGCGATAGATCAGCGGGCGTGAGACTGGGAGGAGACTGATTCCGCTCCACCTGGGGTCACTGTGCAAGTCTGGGTTGTTGATGGAATGACAGAAGCCCTGGGACCATAGAGAGATTCAGGGTTTGGATCTGAGGAGCAGAGCATGTGGAGACAGTGGTCCGTGATCTAACCATGGCACTGTGATCCCTCCCAGGTGCCCAGTCTCCCAGTGTGACCCAGGAGATCCCCCGAGTACAACAGGTGCCCTACACATTGGCTCTGACGGCACAGATCCAGAGTGTGCACACAATCAGCCGCGTCCAATCCAACTGTGGACTGACCGCACTGCAATATCTGAACGAGAACAACACAGCAGCCAAGGTGAGGATGGTGTCAGAGATAATGGGAACTGCAGATGCTGGAGATTCCAAGATAACAAAATGTGAGGCTGGACGAACACAGCAGGCCAAGCAGCATCTCAGGAGCACAAAAGCCGACGCTTCGGGCCTAGACCCCTCAAGATGAGGGGTCTAGGCCCGAAGCGTCGGCTTTTGTGCTCCTGGGATGCTGCTTGGCCTGCTGTGTTCGTCCAGCCTCACATTTTGTTATCTATTAAGGTGAGGATGGTGTCTCTCAGTCCCCCCTCTCTCTCTCAGGGAGATATCTGTACACTGACTGGTGTCTCTCAGTCCCCCCCCTCTCTCTCTCTCAGGGAGATATCTGTACACTGACAGGTGTCTCTCAGTCCCCTCTCTCTCTCTCAGGGAGATATCTGTACACTGACTGGTGTCTCTCAGTCCCCCCCCCTCTCTCTCTCTCAGGGAGATATCTGTACACTGACTGGTGTCTCTCAGTCCCCCCCCCTCTCTCTCTCAGGGAGATATCTGTACACTGACTGGTGTCTCTCAGTACCCCCTCTCTCTCTCTCAGGGAGATATCTGTACACTGATTGGTGTCTCTCAGTCCCCCCTCTCTCTCTCAGGGAGATATCTGTACACTGACTGGTGTCTCTCAGTCCCCTCTCTCTCAGGGAGATATCTGTACACTGACTGGTGTCTCTCAGTCCCCCTCTCTCTCTCTCAGGGAGATATCTGTACACTGACTGGTGTCTCTCAGTCCCCTCTCTCTCTCTCAGGGAGATATCTGTACACTGACTTGTGTCTCTCAGTCCCCTCTCTCTCTCTCAGGGAGATATCTGTACACTGACTTGTGTCTCTCAGTCCCCCCTCTCTCTCTCAGGGAGATATCTGTACACTGACTGGTGTCTCTCAGTCCCCTCTCTCTCTCAGGGAGATATCTGTACACTGACTGGTGTCTCTCAGCCCCCCCTCTCTCTCAGGGAGATATCTGTACACTGACTGGTATCTCTCAGTCCCCTCTCTCTCAGGGAGATATCTCTACACTGACTGGTGTCTCTCAGTCCCCTCTCTCTCTCTCGGGGAGATATCTGTACACTGACTAGTGTCTATCAGTCCCCTCTCTCTCTCTCTCAGGGAGATATCTGCACACAGACTGGTGTCTCTCAGTCCCCTCTCTCTCAGGGAGATATCTGCACACTGACTGGTGTCTCTCAGTCCCCTCTCTCTCTCTCGGGGAGATATCTGTACACTGACTGGTGTCTCTCAGGCCCCTCTCTCTCTCTCTCGGGGAGATATCTGTACACTGACTGCTGTCTCTCAGTACCCCCTCTCTCTCAGGGAGATATCCGTACACTGACTGGTGTCTCTCAGTCCCCCCCCTCTCTCTCTCTCTCAGGGAGATATCTGTACACTGACTGGTGTCTCTCAGTCCCCTCTCTCTCTCTCTCGGGGAGATATCTGTACACTGACTGGTGTCTCTCGGTCCCCTCTCTCTCTCTCTGTCAGGGAGATATCTGTACACTGACTGGTGTCTCTCAGTCCCCCCTCTCTCTCAGGGAGATATCTGTACACTGACTAGTGTCTCTCAGTCCCCTCTCTCTCTCTGTCAGGGAGATATCTGCACACTGACTGGTGTCTCTCAGTCCCCTCTCTGTCAGGGAGATATCTGTACACTGACTGGTGTCTCTCAGTCCCCTCTCTCTCTCTCGGGGAGATATCTGTACACTGACTAGTGTCTATCAGTCCCCTCTCTCTCTCTCTCAGGGAGATATCTGCACACAGACTGGTGTCTCTCAGTCCCCTCTCTCTCAGGGAGATATCTGCACACTGACTGGTGTCTCTCAGTCCCCTCTCTCTCTCTCGGGGAGATATCTGTACACTGACTGGTGTCTCTCAGGCCACTCTCTCTCTCTCTCGGGGAGATATCTGTACACTGACTGCTGTCTCTCAGTACCCCCTCTCTCTCAGGGAGATATCTGTACACTGACTGCTGTCTCTCAGTACCCCCTCTCTCTCAGGGAGATATCTGTACACTGACTGGTGTCTCTCAGCCCCCCCCCTCAGGGAGATATCTGTGCACTGACTGGTGTCTCTCAGTACCCCCTCTCTCTCTCAGGGAGATATCTGTACACTGACTGGTGTCTCTCAGTACCCCCTCTCTCTCAGGGAGATATCTGTACACTGACTGGTGTCTCTCAGTCCCCTCTCTCTCTCTCAGGGAGATATCTGTACACTGACTGGTGTCACTCAGTCTCCTCTCTCTCTCTCTCAGGGAGATATCTGTACACTGACTGGTGTCACTCAGTCTCCTCTCTCTCTCTCTCAGGGAGATATCTGTACACTGACTGATTTTTAGCTAGTCTTTAACTATTTACATTTTTCTGAATCTTACAGATTTCGCTTGCAGATGGACACAGATTTGATAAGGATGTGGAGCTGCTGATTTATTACCAAGATGTTCACACACCAAATGCCCTTGTTGAGGCTGGGTTTGAGTCTACAGGACAAGGTAAACCTCTTACACTTGTGATCCAGACTGTCACGGAGAGGAGGATGGGATGGAGGGCGAGTGAGGGTCAGGGTCTGGTTCAAAATGAGGGTTTGGACGGAGGGAGAGTGTTGGACAGGGTGGGGTTTGGAATGGGGGATGGGATGGAGGGAGAGTGTGGGACAGAGTGGGATTTGGAATGGGGGATGGGACGGAGGGAGTGTGTGGGACAGAGTGGGATTTGGAATGGGGGATGGGACGGAGGGAGAGTGTGGGACAGAGTGGGATTTGGAATGAGGGATGGGACGGAGGGAGAGTGTGGGACAGAGTGGGGTTTGGAATGGGTGATGGGACGGAGGGAGAGTGTGGGACAGGGTGGGGTTTGGAATGGGGGATGGGATGGAGGGAGAATGTGGGACAGAGTGGGATTTGGAATGGGGGATGGGACGGAGGGAGAGTGTGGGACAGGGTGGGGTTTGGAATGGGGGATGGGACGGAGGGAGAGTGGGACAGAGTGGGGTTTGGAATGGGGGATGGGACGGAGGGAGAGTGTGGGACAGGGTGGGGTTTGGAATGGGGGATGGAATACAGGGAGAGTGTGGGTCAGTGTGGAGGTCAGAATGAGGGTTTGGATGCAGGGAGAGTGTGGTTCAGGGCAAGGTTTGGAATGGGGGATGGAATACAGGGAGAGTGTGGGTCAGTGTGGAGGTCAGAATGAGGGTTTGGATGGAGGGAGAGTGTGGTTCAGGGCAAGGTTTGGATTTGAGGCTGGGACGGAGGGAGAGTGTGGTTCAGGGTGGGGTTTGGAATGGGGGATGGGATGGAGGGAGAGTGTGGGTCAGGGTGGGGTTTGGAATGGGGGATGGGACAGAGGGAGAGTGTGGGTCAGGGTGGGGTTTGGAATGGGGGATGGGACGGAGGGAGAGTGTGGGTCAGGGTGGGGTTTGGAATGGGGGATTGGACGGAGGGACAGTGTGGTTCAGGGTGGGGTTTGGAATGGGGGATGGGACGGAGGGAGAGTGTGGGACAGGGTGGGGTTTGGAATGGGGGATGGGACGGAGGGAGAGTGTGGGACAGAGTGGGGTTTGGAATGGGGGATTGGACGGAGGGACAGTGTGGTTCAGGGTGGGGTTTGGAATGGGGGATGGGACGGAGGGAGAGTGTGGGACAGGGTGGGGTTTGGAATGGGGGATGGGAGACCCCTGCCCCTCTACAGTTCTTGTTCATCTTCATTCAGGGACCCTGATGGGAGACCCCACAGTCATGGTGAATATCTATCCCAGCTTTCCTGAGAAACCTTCCCTGTTTTCTGCCGGCGAGTTCATCTTCCTCATGGATCGTTCTGGAAGCATGGCCTGCCAAATGTCTGAGAATTATTCTGACGTTGGGCCTACCCGTATCCAAAGTGCCAAGGTATGCAGAGGTAACGCAGTGTGGGGCTGGGTGAACACAGCCGGCCAAGCAGCGTCAGAGGGGCAGGGAGGCTGACATTTTGGGCCTAGACCCTGCTTCAGAAATCAGGGAGGGGAAGGGGGTTCTGAAATATATAGGGAGAGAGGGAGAGGCGGATAGAAGATGGATAGAGGAGAAGACTGGTGGAGAGGAGACAGGCAGATCAAAAAGGCGTGGATGGAGCCAGTACAGGTGAGTGTAGGCAGGGAGGTGGGGAGGAGATAGGTCAGTCCAAGGAAGACGGACAGGTCCAGGGGTCAGGATGAGGCTAGTAGGTAGGAGATGGAGGTGGGGCTCTAGGTGGGAGGAAGGACAGGTTAGGGAGGAGGGGACAAGCTGGGCTGGTTTTGGGATGCAGTGGGGGGAGGGGACGAACTGGGCTGGTTTTGGGATGCGGTGGGGAAAGGGGAGATTTTGAAGCTGGTGAAGTCCACATTGATACCATTCGGCTGCAGGGTTCCCAAACGGAATATGAGTTGCTGTTCCTGCAACCTTCGGGTGGCATCATTGTGGCACTGCAGGAGGCCCATGATGGACATGTCATCTAAAGAATGGGAGGGGGAGTTAAAATGGTTCGTGACTGGGAGGTGCAGTTGTTTATTGCGAACCGAGCGGAGGTGTTCTGCAAAGCGGTCCCCAAGCCTCCGCTTGGTTTCCCCAATGTAGAGGAAGCCACACCGGGTACAGTGGATGCAGTATACCACATTGGCAGATGTGCAGCTGAACATCTTTTTGATGTGGAATGTTTTCTTGGGGCTTGGGATGGAGCTGAGTGGGGAGGTGTCGGGGCAGGTGTAGCACTTCCTGCGGTCGCAGGGGAAGGTGCCGGGTGTGGTGGGGTTGGAGGGGAGTGCGGAGCGAACAAGGGAGTCACAGAGAGAGTGGTCCCTCCGGAAAGCAGATAAGGGTGGGGAGGGAAAAGTGCCTTTGGTGGTGGGGTCGGATTGTAGATGGCGGGAGTGTCAGAGGGTGATGCATTGGATCTGGAGGTTGGTGGGGTGGTCCGAGAGGACGAGGGGGATTCTGTTTTGGTTGTTATTGCAGGGACGGGCTGTGAGGAATGAGTTGCGGGAAATGCGGGAAACACATTCGAGGATGTTCTCGACCACTGCAGGGGTGATGTTGTGGTCCTTGAAAAATGAGGACATCTGAGATGTTCGGGAGTGGAATGCCTCATTCTGGGAGCAGGCGCGGCAGAGGCGAAGGAATTGGGAATAGGGGATGGCCTTTTTGCAGGAAGATGAGTGGGAAGAGGTGTATTCTAGGTAGCTGTGGGAGACAGTGGGCTTGAAATGGATATCGGTTTGTAGGTGGTTGCCTGAGATGGAGACAGAGAGGCCCAGTCTAGGCCCGAAACGTCAGCTTTTGTGCTCCTGAGATGCTGCTGGGCCTGCTGTGTTCATCCAGCCTCACATTTTATTATCTTGGAATTCTCCAGCATCTGCAGTTCCCATTATCTCTCCCAGCTTCCTGACTTGTTTGTCCTTGTTGCTCGATTTTTCCATTCAGTCTGCCCCTCGGATCAGGAATGTCTGCACCCCTGTGTCCCAGATTTCACCCAGTCACCCGTCACCCTCGCCCCAGACATCTTTCTCCTCTAATCTTAAAAAAACTACGCCCCCTGAAATCCCCCGCCCTAGAGAACAAACACCTACCATTCACCTTAGCTGCACCCCCGTGATTTTATAAACCTCTGTAAGAGTTATAAAGTCGTGAATTTAGTGACAGTTCAGATCAAGAGAGACACAAAAACGCTCACATATAACACATGCAATGGCCAGGGGAAGCTCTGAATTGAGAGCTTAGAAATGCACACTCCTATTTTACAACACGAAGCAAAGAAGGTTCAACATATTATGGCTGGTTTAGGGAAGACAGATAAGGAAATGCTGACGATAAAAGACCTGGGGGACACAGCTTTAAGGATCAATGCAAAAAAACAATAAGAGGGAATGAACGGGAGAGACGTGGGAAATGGGAACAAACTGGGACCCTCCGCCAATAAAACGGACGCAGACAGGGAATTACACCAGCACGATATAGGACAAGGGCTTGGAGGAACTGAGCTGAAAGGGCCAGTGGGGATAAAGTGGGAGAATGGCTCTGCCAACAGTCCACGTGGACCCGGTGGGTCAATTAGCCATCCTCCATGTCAGAATGGCGCAACGTGCCACCGCCTCGGAATGATCAGCACCCAAACATCTGCGTTAAAATGCCGGACCACCAAAACTGGCATTGTTGAGTAGTCAAGTGAGAGCACGTGGGGATGAGCAGCTGGCAGTCTGGTCCACGTCCATCCCTGAAGCAGGGTGGAAGCTGTTATTTCGAGTGTGGCTCGGTGGTTAGCTCTGCTGCCTCGTAGCGCCAGGGACCTGGGTTCGATTCCACCCTTGGGTGACCCTCCATGTGAAGGTTGCACATCCCCACATGGGTTTCCTCCGGGTGGTGGGTTTCCTCGCACGGTTGAGAGGGGAGGTGGATTGGTTGTGTGAAATTTCCTATCAGTGTGCAGGCCAGGTGGGTGAGCCAAGGGAAGTGGGGGCTTATAGGCTGGGGTGGTTTGGGGGAGTGGTAGGATTTAGGTGGGATGTTCTCCAGAGGCGGGGTGCGGACTCGGCAGGCTGAGTGGCTTGTTGCCACGCAAGAAGGATTCTATGTTTCTGTGAAGACACAACGGCGGTACAGCCAGCCGTGCACAGACACCAAACGTTTCGACTGTTGTATCCACAATACAACGAAGCAATCGTTCGCAGCCGAATCGAACAAGAAAGGCAGTTGTGTTTGAACCAGCCGACCCAAAACGTCACAACAAATATCGCGGTGCAGTTCATGGTTTTTGTTCAAGTAACTGTAACACAGCAACAAATATTTGTTAAATTTATTTTGTGCTGCAGTTTATTCGGCAGGCTAACAAGTTACTGACTGTGTGCCTGTACAGGGCCACTGTTTATTCGGCAGGCTAACAAGTTACTGACTGTGTGCCTGTACAGGGCCACTGTTTATTCGGCAGGCTAACAAGTTACTGACTGTGTGAGTGTACTGGGCCACTGTTTATTCGGCAGGCTAACAAGTTACTGACTGTGTGACTGTACAGGGCCACTGTTTATTCGGCAGGCTAACAAGTTACTGACTGTGTGCCTGTACAGGGCCACTGTTTATTCGGCAGGCTAACAAGTTACTGACTGTGTCACTGTACAGGGCCACTGTTTATTCGGCAGGCTAACAAGTTACTGACTGTGTGCCTGTACAGGGCCACTGTTTATTCGGCAGGCTAACAAGTTAATGACTGTGTGCCTGTACAGGGCCACTGTTTATTCGGCAGGCTAACAAGTTACTGACTGTGTGCCTGTACAGGGCCACTGTTTATTCGGCAGGCTAACAAGTTACTGACTGTGTGCCTGTACAGGGCCACTGTTTATTCGGCAGGCTAACAAGTTACTGACTGTGTCACTGTACAGGGCCACTGTTTATTCGGCAGGCTAACAAGTTACTGACTGTGTGCCTGTACAGGGCCACTGTTTATTCGGCAGGCTAACAAGCTACTGACTGTGTGCCTGTACAGGGCCACTGTTTATTCGGCAGGCTAACAAGTTACTGACTGTGTGACTGTACAGGGCCACTGTTTATTCGGCAGGCTAACAAGTTACTGACTGTGTGCCTGTACAGGGCCACTGTTTATTCGGCAGGCTAACAAGTTACTGACTGTGTGCCTGTACAGGGCCACTGTTTATTCGGCAGGCTAACAAGTTACTGACTGTGTGAGTGTACTGGGCCACTGTTTATTCGGCAGGCTAACAAGTTACTGACTGTGTGACTGTACAGGGCCACTGTTTATTCGGCAGGCTAACAAGTTAATGACTGTGTGACTGTACAGGGCCACTGTTTATTCGGCAGGCTAACAAGTTACTGACTGTGTGCCTGTACAGGGCCACTGTTTATTCGGCAGGCTAACAAGTTACTGACTGTGTGACTGTACAGGGCCACTGTTTATTCGGCAGGCTAACAAGTTACTGACTGTGTGACTGTACAGGGCCACTGTTTATTCGGCAGGCTAACAAGTTAATGACTGTGTGACTGTACAGGGCCACTGTTTATTCGGCAGGCTAACAAGTTACTGACTGTGTGACTGTACAGGGCCACTGTTTATTCGGCAGGCTAACAAGTTACTGACTGTGTGACTGTACAGGGCCACTGTTTATTCGGCAGGCTAACAAGTTACTGACTGTGTGACTGTACTGGGCCACTGTTTATTCGGCAGGCTAACAAGTTACTGAGTGTGTGCCTGTACAGGGCCACTGTTTATTCGGCAGGCTAACAAGTTACTGACTGTGTGCCTGTACAGGGCCACTGTTTATTCGGCAGGCTAACAAGTTACTGACTGTGTGACTGTACAGGGCCACTGTTTATTCGGCAGGCTAACAAGTTACTGACTGTGTGCCTGTACAGGGCCACTGTTTATTCGGCAGGCTAACAAGTTACTGACTGTGTCACTGTACAGGGCCACTGTTTATTCGGCAGGCTAACAAGTTAATGACTGTGTGACTGTACAGGGCCACTGTTTATTCGGCAGGCTAACAAGTTACTGACTGTGTGACTGTACAGGGCCACTGTTTATTCGGCAGGCTAACAAGTTACTGACTGTGTGCCTGTACAGGGCCACTGTTTATTCGGCAGGCTAACAAGTTACTGACTGTGTGACTGTACTGGGCCACTGTTTATTCGGCAGGCTAACAAGTTACTGACTGTGTGACTGTACTGGGCCACTGTTTATTCGGCAGGCTAACAAGTTAATGACTGTGTGACTGTACAGGGCCACTGTTTATTCGGCAGGCTAACAAGTTACTGACTGTGTGACTGTACAGGGCCACTGTTTATTCGGCAGGCTAACAAGTTACTGACTGTGTGACTGTACACGGCCACTGTTTATTCGGCAGGCTGACAAGTTACTGACTGTGTGCCTGTACAGGGCCACTGTTTATTCAGCAGGGGAAGGGTTACTGACTGTGTGACTGTACAGGGCCACTGTTTATTCGGCAGGCTAACAAGTTACTGACTGTGTGACTGTACAGGGCCACTGTTTATTCGGCAGGCTAACAAGTTAATGACTGTGTGACTGTACAGGGCCACTGTTTATTCGGCAGGCTAACAAGTTACTGACTGTGTGACTGTACTGGGCCACTGTTTATTCGGCAGGCTAACAAGTTAATGACTGTGTGACTGTACAGGGCCACTGTTTATTCGGCAGGCTAACAAGTTACTGACTGTGTGACTGTACAGGGCCACTGTTTATTCGGCAGGCTAACAAGTTACTGACTGTGTGACTGTACAGGGCCACTGTTTATTCGGCAGGCTAACAAGTTACTGACTGTGTGACTGTACAGGGCCACTGTTTATTCGGCAGGCTAACAAGTTAATGACTGTGTGACTGTACAGGGCCACTGTTTATTCGGCAGGCTAACAAGTTACTGACTGTGTGCCTGTACAGGGCCACTGTTTATTCGGCAGGCTAACAAGTTACTGACTGTGTGCCTGTACAGGGCCACTGTTTATTCGGCAGGCTAACAAGTTACTGACTGTGTGACTGTACTGGGCCACTGTTTATTCGGCAGGCTAACAAGTTAATGACTGTGTGACTGTACAGGGCCACTGTTTATTCGGCAGGCTAACAAGTTACTGACTGTGTGACTGTACAGGGCCACTGTTTATTCGGCAGGCTAACAAGTTACTGACTGTGTGCCTGTACAGGGCCACTGTTTATTCGGCAGGCTAACAAGTTACTGACTGTGTGTCTGTACAGGGCCACTGTTTATTCGGCAGGCTAACAAGTTACTGACTGTGTGCCTGTACAGGGCCACTGTTTATTCAGCAGGGGAAGGGTTACTGACTGTGTGACTGTACAGGGTCACTGTTTATTCGGCAGGGGAAGGGTTACTGACTGTGTGATTGTACAGGGTCACTGTTTATTCGGCAGGCTAGCAAGTTAATGACTGTGTGACTGTACAGGGCCACTGTTTATTCGGCAGGCTAACAAGTTACTGACTGTGTGACTGTACAGGGCCACTGTTTATTCGGCAGGCTAACAAGTTACTGACTGTGTGACTGTACAGGGCCACTGTTTATTCGGCAGGCTAACAAGTTACTGACTGTGTGACTGTACAGGGCCACTGTTTATTCGGCAGGCTAACAAGTTACTGACTGTGTGCCTGTACAGGGCCACTGTTTATTCGGCAGGCTAACAAGTTACTGACTGTGTGACTGTACTGGGCCACTGTTTATTCGGCAGGCTAACAAGTTACTGACTGTGTGACTGTACTGGGCCACTGTTTATTCGGCAGGCTAACAAGTTACTGACTGTGTGACTGTACTGGGCCACTGTTTATTCGGCAGGCTAACAAGTTACTGACTGTGTGACTGTACAGGGCCACTGTTTATTCGGCAGGCTAACAAGTTACTGACTGTGTGACTGTACTGGGCCACTGTTTATTCGGCAGGCTAACAAGTTACTGACTGTGTGACTGTACAGGGCCACTGTTTATTCGGCAGGCTAACAAGTTACTGTCTGTATGCCTGTACAGGGCCACTGTTTATTCGGCAGGCTAACAAGTTACTGACTGTGTGACTGTACTGGGCCACTGTTTATTTGGCAGGCTAACAAGTTACTGACTGTGTGACTGTACAGGGCCACTGTTTATTCGGCAGGCTAACAAGTTACTGACTGTGTGCCTGTACAGGGCCACTGTTTATTCGGCAGGCGAACAAGTTACTGACTGTGTGACTGTACAGGGCCACTGTTTATTCGGCAGGCTAACAAGTTACTGACTGTGTGACTGTACAGGGCCACTGTTTATTCGGCAGGCTAACAAGTTACTGACTGTGTGACTGTACAGGGCCACTGTTTATTTGGCAGGCTAACAAGTTACTGACTGTGTGCCTGCACTGGGCCACTGTTTATTCGGCAGGCTAACAAATTACTGACTGTGTGACTGTACAGGGCCACTGTTTATTCGGCAGGCTAACAAATTACTGACTGTGTGACTGTACTGGGCCACTGTTTATTCGGCAGGCTAACAAATTACTGACTGTGTGACTGTACTGGGCCACTGTTTATTCGGCAGGCTAACAAGTTACTGACTGTGTGACTGTACAGGGCCACTGTTTATTCGGCAGGCTAACAAGTTACTGACTGTGTGCCTGTACAGGGCCACTGTTTATTCGGCAGGCTAACAAGTTACTGACTGTGTGACTGTACAGGGCCACTGTTTATTCGGCAGGCTAACAAGTTACTGACTGTGTGACTGTACGGGGCCACTGTTTATTCAGCAGGGGAAGGGTTACTGACTGTGTGACTGTACAGGGTCACTGTTTATTCGGCAGGGGAAGGGTTACTGACTGTGTGATTGTACAGGGTCACTGTTTATTCGGCAGGCTAACAAGTTAATGACTGTGTGACTGTACAGGGCCACTGTTTATTCGGCAGGCTAACAAGTTACTGACTGTGTGACTGTACAGGGCCACTGTTTATACGGCAGGCTACCACATTACTAACTGTGTGACTGTACAGGGTCACTGTTTATTCGGCAGGCTAACAAGTTACTGACTGTGTGCCTGTACTGGGCCACTGTTTATTCGGCATGCTAACAAGTTACTGACTGTGTAACTGTACAGGGCCACTGTTTATTCGGCAGGCTAACAAGTTACTGACTGTGTGACTGTACAGGGCCACTGTTTATTCGGCAGGCTAACAAATTACTGACTGTGTGCCTGTACAGGGCCACTGTTTATTCGGCAGGCTAACAAGTTACTGACTGTGTGACTGTACAGGGCCACTGTTTATTCGGCAGGCTAACAAATTACTGACTGTGTGACTGTACAGGGCCACTGTTTATTCAGCAGGGGAAGGGTTACTGACTGTGTGACTGTACAGGGCCACTGTTTATTCGGCAGGCTAACAAACTACTGACTGTGTGACTGTACAGGGCCACTGTTTATTCGGCAGGCTAACAAATTACTGACTGTGTGACTGTACAGGGTCACTGTTTATTCAGCAGGGTAAGGGTTACTGACTGTGTGACTGTACTGGGTCACTGTTTATGCAGCAGGATAAGGTTTACTGACTGTGTGACTGTACTTGGTCACTGTTTATGCAGCAGGGTACGGGTTACTGACTGTGTGACTGTACAGGGTCACTGTACATGCAGCAGGGTAAGGGTGACTGTCTGTGTGACTGTACAGGGTCACTGTTTATGCAGCAGGGTAAGGATTACTGACTGTGTGACTGTACGGGGTCACTGTTTATTCAGCAGGGTAAGGGTTACTGACTGTGTGACTGTACGGGGTCCCTGTTTATGCAGCAGGGTAAGGATTACTGACTGTGTGACTGTACTGGGTCACTGTTTTTTCAGCAGGGTAAGGATTACTGACTGTGTGACTGTACGGGGTCCCTGTTTATGCAGCAGGGTAAGGATTACTGACTGTGTGACTGTACTGGGTCACTATTTATGCAGCAGGGTAATGGTTACTGACTGTGTGACTGTACGGGGTCCCTGTTTATGCAGCAGGGTAAGGATTACTGACTGTGTGACTGTACTGGGTCACTGTTTTTTCAGCAGGGTAAGGGTTACTGACTGTGTGACTGTACTGGGTCACTGTTTATTCAGCAGGGTAAGGGTTACTGACTGTGTGACTGTACGGGGTCACTGTTTTTACAGCAGGGTGAGGATTACTGACTGTGTGACTGTACTGGGTCCCTGTTTATTCAGTAGGGTAAGGATTACTGACTGTGTGACTGTACAGGGTCACTGTTTATGCAGCAGGGTAAGGATTACTGACTGTGTGACTGTACTGGGTCACTGTTTATTCAGCAGGGTGAGGGTTACTGACTGTGTGACTGTACTGGGTCACTGTTTATGCAGCAGGGTAAGGATTACTGACTGTGTGACTGTACGGGGTCACTGTTTATGCAGCAGGGTAAGGATTACTGACTGTGTGACTGTACTGGGTCACTGTTTATGCAGCAGGGTAAGGATTACTGTCTGTGTGACTGTACGGGGTCACTGTTTATTCAGCAGGGTAAGGGTTACTGACTGTGTGACTGTACGGGGTCACTGTTTATGCAGCAGGGTAAGTTTTACTGACTGTGTGACTGTACTGGGTCACTGTTTTTTCAGCAGGGTAAGGGTTACTGACTGTGTGACTGTACAGGGTCCCTGTTTTTTCAGCAGGGTAAGGGTTACTGACTGTGTGACTGTACGGGGTCACTGTTTATTCAGCAGGGTAAGGGTTACTGACTGTGTGACTGTACAGGGTCACTGTTTATTCACCAGGGTAAGGATTACTGACTGTGTGACTCTACTGGGTCACTGTTTATGCAGCAGGATAAGGATTACTGACTGTGTCACTGTACTGGGTCACTGTTTATTCAGCAGGGTAAGGATTACTGACTGTGTGACTGTACTGGGTCACTGTTTATGCAGCAGGGTAAGGATTACTGACTGTGTGACTGTACTGGGTCACTGTTTATTCAGCAGGGTAAGGATTACTGACTGTGTGACTGTACTGGGTCCCTGTTTATTCAGCAGGGTAAGGGTTACTGACTGTGTGACTGTACAGGGTCACTGTTTATTCAGCAGGGTAAGGATTACTGACTGTGTGACTGTACAGGGTCACTGTTTATGCAGCAGGGTAAGGATTACTGACTGTGTGACTGTACGGGATCACTGTACATGCAGCAGGGTAAGGGTTACTGTCTGTGTGACTGTACAGGGTCACTGTTTATTCGGCAGGCTAACAAATTACTGACTGTGTGACTGTATAGGGCCACTGTTTATTCGGCAGGCTAACAAACTACTGACTGTGTGACTGTACAGGGCCACTGTTTATTCAGCAGGATAAGGTTTACTGACTGTGTGACTGTACTTGGTCACTGTTTATGCAGCAGGGTACGGGTTACTGACTGTGTGACTGTACAGGGTCACTGTACATGCAGCAGGGTAAGGGTGACTGTCTGTGTGACTGTACAGGGTCACTGTTTATGCAGCAGGGTAAGGATTACTGACTGTGTGACTGTACGGGGTCACTGTTTATTCAGCAGGGTAAGGGTTACTGACTGTGTGCCTGGACTGGATCACTGTTTATTCAGCAGGATAAGGATTACTGACTGTGTGACTGTACTGGGTCCCTGTTTATTCAGCAGGGTAAGGATTACTGACTGTGTGACTGTACACGGTCACTGTTTATTCAGCAGGGTAAGGGTTACTGACTGTGTGACTGTACGGGGTCCCTGTTTATGCAGCAGGGTAAGGATTACTGACTGTGTGACTGTACTGGGTCACTGTTTTTTCAGCAGGGTAAGGATTACTGACTGTGTGACTGTACGGGGTCCCTGTTTATGCAGCAGGGTAAGGATTACTGACTGTGTGACTGTACTGGGTCACTATTTATGCAGCAGGGTAATGGTTACTGACTGTGTGACTGTACGGGGTCCCTGTTTATGCAGCAGGGTAAGGATTACTGACTGTGTGACTGTACTGGGTCACTGTTTTTTCAGCAGGGTAAGGGTTACTGACTGTGTGACTGTACTGGGTCACTGTTTATTCAGCAGGGTAAGGGTTACTGACTGTGTGACTGTACGGGGTCACTGTTTTTACAGCAGGGTGAGGATTACTGACTGTGTGACTGTACTGGGTCCCTGTTTATTCAGTAGGGTAAGGATTACTGACTGTGTGACTGTACAGGGTCACTGTTTATGCAGCAGGGTAAGGATTACTGACTGTGTGACTGTACTGGGTCACTGTTTATTCAGCAGGGTGAGGGTTACTGACTGTGTGACTGTACTGGGTCACTGTTTATGCAGCAGGGTAAGGATTACTGACTGTGTGACTGTACGGGGTCACTGTTTATGCAGCAGGGTAAGGATTACTGACTGTGTGACTGTACTGGGTCACTGTTTATGCAGCAGGGTAAGGATTACTGTCTGTGTGACTGTACGGGGTCACTGTTTATTCAGCAGGGTAAGGGTTACTGACTGTGTGACTGTACGGGGTCACTGTTTATGCAGCAGGGTAAGTTTTACTGACTGTGTGACTGTACTGGGTCACTGTTTTTTCAGCAGGGTAAGGGTTACTGACTGTGTGACTGTACTGGGTCACTGTTTTTACAGCAGGGTGAGGATTACTGACTGTGTGACTGTACTGGGTCCCTGTTTATTCAGTAGGGTAAGGATTACTGACTGTGTGACTGTACAGGGTCACTGTTTATGCAGCAGGGTAAGGATTACTGACTGTGTGACTGTACTGGGTCACTGTTTATTCAGCAGGGTGAGGGTTACTGACTGTGTGACTGTACTGGGTCACTGTTTATGCAGCAGGGTAAGGATTACTGACTGTGTGACTGTACGGGGTCACTGTTTATGCAGCAGGGTAAGGATTACTGACTGTGTGACTGTACTGGGTCACTGTTTATGCAGCAGGGTAAGGATTACTGTCTGTGTGACTGTACGGGGTCACTGTTTATTCAGCAGGGTAAGGGTTACTGACTGTGTGACTGTACGGGGTCACTGTTTATGCAACAGGGTAAGTTTTACTGACTGTGTGACTGTACTGGGTCACTGTTTTTTCAGCAGGGTAAGGGTTACTGACTGTGTGACTGTACTGGGTCACTGTTTTTTCAGCAGGGTAAGGGTTACTGACTGTGTGACTGTACAGGGTCACTGTTTATTCAGCAGGGTAAGGATTACTGACTGTGTGACTGTACAGGGTCACTGTTTATTCAGCAGGGTAAGGATTACTGACTGTGTGACTCTACTGGGTCACTGTTTATGCAGCAGGATAAGGATTACTGACTGTGTCACTGTACTGGGTCACTGTTTATTCAGCAGGGTAAGGATTACTGACTGTGTGACTGTACTGGGTCACTGTTTATGCAGCAGGATAAGGATTACTGACTGTGTCACTGTACTGGGTCATTGTTTATTCAGCAGGGTAAGGATTACTGACTGTGTGACTGTACTGGGTCCCTGTTTATTCAGCAGGGTAAGGGTTACTGACTGTGTGACTGTACAGGGTCACTGTTTATTCAGCAGGGTAAGGATTACTGACTGTGTGACTGTACAGGGTCACTGTTTATGCAGCAGGGTAAGGATTACTGACTGTGTGACTGTACGGGATCACTGTACATGCAGCAGGGTAAGTGTTACTGTCTGTGTGACTGTACAGGGTGACTGTTTATGCAGCAGGGTAAGGATTACTGACTGTGTGACTGTACGGGGTCACTGTTTATTCAGCAGGGTAAGGGTTACTGACTGTGTGCCTGGACTGGATCACTGTTTATTCAGTAGGATAAGGATTACTGACTGTGTGACTGTACTGGGTCCCTGTTTATTCAGCAGGATAAGGATTACTGACTGTGTGACTGTACGGGGTCACTGTTTTTTCAGCAGGGTAAGGGTTACTGACTGTGTGACTGTACGGGGTCACTGTTTTTTCAGCAGGGTAAGGGTTACTGACTGTGTGACTGTACGGGGTCACTGTTTTTTCAGCAGGGTAAGGGTTACTGACTGTGTGACTGTACAGGGTCACTGTTTATGCAGCAGGGTAAGGGTTACTGACTGTGTGCCTGGACTGGATCACTGTTTATTCAGCAGGATAAGGGTGACTGACTGTGTGACTGTACAGGGTCACTGTTTATGCAGCAGGGTAAGGGTTACTGACTGTGTGCCTGGACTGGATCACTGTTTATGCAGCAGGGTAAGGGTTACTGACTGTGTGACTGTACGGGGTCACTGTTTATGCAGCAGGGTAAGGGTTACTGACTGTGTGACTGTACAGGGTCACTGTTTATTCAGCAGGGTAAGGGTTACTGACTGTGTGACTGTACATGGTCACTGTTTATTCAGCAGGGTGAGGATTCCTGACTGTGTGACTGTACTGGGTCACTGTTTATTCAGCAGGGTGAGGATTACTGACTGTGTGACTGTACTGGGTCACTGTTTATTCAGCAGGGTGAGGGTTACTGACTGTGTGACTGTACTGGGTCACTGTTTTTTCAGCAGGGTAAGGGTTACTGACTGTGTGACTGTACGGGGTCACTGTTTTTTCAGCAGGGTAAGGGTTACTGACTGTGTGACTGTACGGGGTCACTGTTTATTCAGCAGGGTAAGGGTTACTGACTGTGTGAATGTACAGGGTCACTGTTTTTTCAGCAGGGTAGGGATTACTGACTGTGTGACTGTACAGGGTCACTGTTTATTCAGCAGGATAAGGATTACTGACTGTGTGACTGTACAGGGTCCCTGTTTATTCAGCAGGGTAAGGATCACTGACTGTGTGACTGTACAGGGTCACTGTTTATTCAGCAGGGTTAGGATTACTGACTGTGTGACTGTACGGGGTCACTGTACATGCAGCAGGGTAAGGGTTACTGACTGTGTGACTGTACTGGGTCACTGTTTATGCAGCAGGGTAAGGATTACTGACTGTGTGACTGTACTGGGTCACTGTTTATTCAGCAGGGTAAGGATTACTGACTGTGTGACTGTACAGGGTCACTGTACATGCAGCAGCGTAAGGGTTACTGACTGTGTGACTGTACTGGTTCACTGTTTATTCAGCAGGATAAGGGTTACTGACTGTGTGACTGTACTGGGTCACTGTTTATGCAGCAGGGTTAGGATTACTGACTGTGTGACTGTACTGGGTCACTGTTTATTCAGCAGGGTAAGGATTACTGACTGTGTGACTGTACTGGGTCCCTGTTTATTCAGCAGGGTAAGGATCACTGACTGTGTGACTGTACCGGGTCACTGTTTTTTCAGCAGGGTAAGGATTACTGACTGTGTGACTGTACGGGGTCACTGTTTATTCAGCAGGGTAAGGATTACTGACTGTGTGACTGTACAGTGTCACTGTTTATTCAGCAGGGTGAGGATTACTGACTGTGTGACTGTACTGGGTCACTGTTTTTTCAGCAGGGTAAGGGTTACTGACTGTGTGACTGTACAGGGTCACTGTTTATGCAGCAGGGTAAGGGTTACTGACTGTGTGACTGTACGGGGTCACTGTTTTTTCAGCAGGGTAAGGGTTACTGACTGTGTGACTGTACAGGGTCACTGTTTATGCAGCAGGGTAAGGGTTACTGACTGTGTGCCTGGACTGGATCACTGTTTATTCAGCAGGATAAGGATTACTGACTGTGTGACTGTACTGGGTCCCTGTTTATTCAGCAGGATAAGGATTACTGACTGTGTGACTGTACAGGGTCACTGTTTATTCAGCAGGGGAAGGGTTACTGACTGTGTGACTGTACTGGGTCACTGTTTATTCAGCAGGGTAAGGGTTACTGACTGTGTGACTGTACGGGGTCCCTGTTTATGCAGCAGGGTAAGGATTACTGACTGTGTGACTGTACGGGGTCACTGTTTATTCAGCAGGGTAAGGGTTACTGACTGTGTGACTGTACTGGGTCACTGTTTATTCAGCAGGGTAAGGGTTACTGACTGTGTGACTGTACGGGGTCCCTGTTTATGCAGCAGGGTAAGGATTACTGACTGTGTGACTGTACTGGGTCACTGTTTATGCAGCAGGGTAAGGGTTACTGACTGTGTGACTGTACTGGGTCACTGTTTATTCAGCAGGGTAAGGATTACTGACTGTGTGACTGTACTGGGTCACTGTTTATTCAGCAGGGTAAGGGTTACTGACTGTGTGGCTGTACGGGGTCACTGTTTATTCAGCAGGGTAAGGGTTACTGACTGTGTGACTGTACGGGGTCACTGTTTATTCAGCAGGGTAAGGGTTACTGACTGTGTGACTGTACAGGGTCACTGTTTATTTAGCAGGGTAAGGATTACTGACTGTGTGACTGTACTGCGTCACTGTTTATGCAGCAGGGTAAGGGTTACTGACTGTGTGACTGTACTGGGTCACTGTTTATTCAGCAGGGTAAGGGTTACTGACTGTGTGACTGTACTGGGTCACTGTTTATTCAGCAGGGTAAGGGTTACTGACTGTGTGACTGTACGGGGTCACTGTTTATGCAGCAGGGTAAGGGTTACTGACTGTGTGACTGTACGGGGTCACTGTTTATTCAGCAGGGTAAGGGTTACTGACTGTGTGACTGTACGGGGTCACTGTTTATTCAGCAGGGTAAGGGTTACTGACTGTGACTGTACAGGGTCACTGTTTATTCAGCAGGGTAAGGGTTACTGACTGTGTGACTGTACAGGGTCACTGTTTATTCAGCAGGGTAAGGGTTACTGACTGTGTGACTGTACAGGGTCACTGTTTATGCAGCAGGGTAAGGATTACTGACTGTGTGACTGTACTGGGTCACTGTTTATTCAGCAGGGTAAGGGTTACTGACTGTGTGACTGTACTGGGTCACTGTTTATGCAGCAGGGTAAGGGTTACTGACTGTGTGACTGTACGGGGTCACTGTTTATGCAGCAGGGTAAGGGTTACTGACTGTGTGACTGTACTGGGTCACTGTTTATGCAGCAGGGTGAGGGTCACTGACTGTGTGACAGAGGCATGTCCCATTCAGCCCTGTTTGTTTCTTACTCCGACAGGAGACCTTGCTGCTCCTCCTGAAGAGCCTGCCCCTGGGCTGTTACTTCAACATTTACGGATTCGGGAGCACTTTCAACTCCTTCTTCCCGTAAGTGCAAGTTTTCCTCATCAGGCAAGTGTCTGTAGAGAGTTCGGCAAGGGGTGTATGACGTGGTGGGGTGGGGATGGTGAGCCTTATTAGTGGTTCTCATGGTACTGCTGAGGAACTTGCCGATCTCTTGGCTGAGGGCAGCGGTGTGTCGAGGGAGGGTCTGATCAGGCGTTGGGTCAGTAAAGGCTTGAACGAATGCACGTTGAGAGACCTGGAATGCAGTTTCACATGACACCATGACCCTGTGCTTTACTTTGCCGCGGCCTGTCTTAGATGTGTGCTCTCTCTCTGTCTCTCTCTTCCCCACCCCCATCCCACCATTTCCCGGCAGCGAGAGCATCGAGTACACTCAGCAGTCGATGAAGACCGCACTGAAGAAGTTGGAGGGTATAGATGCGGACATGGGCGGCACAGAGATCCTCCAACCCCTCAGCGCCATTTACAGCAGGCCCTGTAAGGCAGGGCACCCACGGCAGGTAAAGACATGTTCAGTGTGAATGTGCTGGGAGCCCAGTCAGGGCACTTGGGCCTCAGAGCGGTCTCTCAGCCTTCAGATGAAGCCCACTGCAGTCTTGAATCAAGCTTCAACGTGGACTGAGGAGCACAGAATCCATACAGCGGGGAAGCAGGCTATTTGGCCCATTGAGTCTACACTGACCCTCCAAACACTGTCCCATCCACACCCACCCTTACCCTGTAACCCTGCATTCCCCAGGACTAACCCACCCTAACCCGCACATCCCTGTGCACTATGGGTAATTCCCCACGGCTAACCCACCCTAACCCACACATCCCTGTGCACTATGGGTAATTCCCCAGGACTAACCCACCCTAACCCGCACATCCCTGTGCACTATGGGTAATTCCCCACGGCTAACCCACTCTAACCCCCAAACCCCTGTGCACTATGGGTAATTCCCCACGGCTAACCCACCCTAACCCGCACATCCCTGTGCACTATGGGTAATTCCCCACGGCTAACCCACCCTAACCCGCACGTCCCTGTGCACTATGGGTAATTCCCTACGCCAAACCACCCTAACCCGCACATTCCTGGGCACTATGGGTAATTCCCCACGGCTAACCCACCCTAACCCACACGTCCCTGTGCACTATGGGTAATTCCCTACGCCAAACCACCCTAACCCGCAATTCCCTGTGCACTATGGGTAATTCCCCACGGCTAACCCACCCTAACCCGCACATCCCTGTGCACTATGGGTAATTCCCCACGGCTAACCTACCCTAACCCGCACATCCCTGTGCACTATGGGTAATTCCCCCATGGCTAACCCACCCTCACCCACACATCCCGGGGAATGTGGGTAACTCCCCATGGCTAGCCCCACCCTAGCCCGCACATCCCTGTGCACTATGGGTAATTCCCCACGGCTAACCCACCCTAACCCCTCACATCCCGGGGCACTATGGGTAATTCCCCACGGCTAACCCACCCTAACCCGCACATCCCTGTGCACTATGGGTAATTTCCCATGGCTAACCCACCCTAACCCCCACATCCCTGTGCACTATGGGTAATTCCCCACGGCTAACCCACCTTAACCTGCATATCCCTGGGCCCTATGGGTAATTTCCCACAGCTAACCCACCCTAACCCCCACATCCCTGGGCACTATGGGTAATTTCCCACGGCTAACCCACCCTGACCCACACATCCCTGTGCACTATGGGTAATTTCCCATGGCTAACCCACCCTAACCCCTCACTTCCCTGGGCACTATGGGTAATTCCCCACGGCTAACCCACCCTAACCCCTCACATCCCGGGGCACTATGGGTAATTTCCCATGGCTAACCCACCCTGACCCCCACATCCCTGTGCACTATGGGTAATTCCCCACGGCTAACCCACCTTAACCTGCATATCCCTGGGCACTATGGGTAATTTCCCACAGCTAACCCACCCTAACCCGCACATCCCTGTGCACTATGGGTAATTTCCCACGGCTAACCCACCCTGACCCGCACATCCCTGTGCACTATGGGTAATTTCCCATGGCTAACCCACCCTAACCCCTCACTTCCCTGGGCACTATGGGTAATTCCCCACAGCTAACCCACCCTAACCCCTCACATCCCGGGGCACTATGGGTAATTTCCCATGGCTAAACCACCTTAACCTGCACATCCCTGGGCACTATGGGTAATTCCCCACGACTAACCCACTCATCCCTGTGCACTATGGGTAATTTCCCATGGCTAACACACCTTAACCTGCTCGCATGCTCGCTCACACACTAATTTCTTTTCTCTGTTGTGCCAGCTGTTTGTTTTCACCGATGGTGAGGTGTCGAACACGAAGATGGTGATTGACGAGGTTCGGAAGAATGCCCACAGTCACAGGTAACAGGATCTAGACTATCAGGCGTCTCTCTCAGTGGGCACAGGTGTCGCATGTGGCCTGCGTCCTTCAGCTGGGCACACCCGGAGTCCGGGAGCTGGGGTGCAATTCTTCGAAGGTGCGTTCCACAGTGATTGCCATGGAGTGAATGCTCACTAAACTTTCCAAAAGATCCCCCTTACCAATGGCTTCTCCAGAATACTCCTTGCGTTCTGCTTGGCTGAACATGTGGCATTGTCCAAGTGGCTGGTATTGAATGAGACGCTGAGCCGAGGGCTTTCTCTCAGCTGCAAGTAAAGACCACATTGGTCACTGTTGGAGGAAAATTGAGTTTGGAGGCTAGATCTCGGCGGCTCCCCACCACCCCAAAGGCAGATCTTTAGCCCCCAGTCGACATCACCACTGGACACATATTCTGAGCCCATTGATCTTACAGAGCACCCATGGGTGGCTGCACCTCTGCAATTGCAGTCGGACAACATTTTAACGTGAGGCCTCATTGGCTGTAAACTTCACTTTGTTAACGTGATCATTGAATCGTGGAATCACTACAGTGCGAAGAGTGGCCATTCATCCGATCGGGTTCACACCGAGAGTCCAACCTGCATTCCAGCCAGACACACTACCCCCGACCTTCTCCCCATCACCCTCATTTTCCACAGCTAACTCACTTTAGTCTGAACATCCCTGTGCACTATGGGTAATTTCTCATGGTTAACCGACCCTAACCCACACATCCCTGTGCACTATGGGTAATTCCCCACGGTTAACCGACCCTAACCCGCACATCCCTGTGCACTATGGGTAATTCCCCACGGCTAACCCACCCTAACCCGCACATCCCTGTGCACTATGGGTAATTCCCCACGGCTAACCCACCCTAACCCGCACATCCCTGGGCACTATGGGTAATTCCCCATGGCTAACCCACCCTAACCCGCACATCCCTGGGCACTATGGGTAATTTCCCCTGGCTAACCCACTTTAGTCTGCACATCCCTGGAAACTATGGGTAATTTCTCATGGTTAACCGACCCTAACCCGCACATCCCTGTGCACTATGGGTAATTCCCCACGGTTAACCGACCCTAACCCGCACATCCCTGTGCACTATGGGTAATTCCCCACGGCTAACCCACCCTAACCCGCACATCCCTGTGCACTATGGGTAATTCCCCACGGTTAACCGACCCTAACCCGCACATCCCTGTGCACTATGGGTAATTCCCCACGGCTAACCCACCCTAACCCGCACATCCCTGGGCACTATGGGTAATTTCCCCTGGCTAACCCACTTTAGTCTGCACATCCCTGGAAACTATGGGTAATTTCTCATGGTTAACTGACCCTAACCCGCACATCCCTGTGCACTATGGGTAATTTCCCACGGCTAACCCCCCCAACCCCGCACATCCCTGGGCACAATGGGTAATTTCACAAGGTTAACCCACCCTAACATGCAAATTCCTAGGCACTGTGGGTGATTTTGCATGGGAAACCCACCCAAACCTGCACACCCCTGGCCTGTAGGAGGAAACTGGAGCCCTCGGAGAAAACCCACACAGACACGGGGAGAATGTGCAAACTCCGCACAGACATTCGCCCGAGGTTGGGATTGAACCTGGGTCCCTGATGCTGTGAGGCAGCAGCGCTAACCAGAGCAGTGGGATGAATGAGACTGTGTATGAGATGGCAATACAAAGATCTTCCCTCTCAAGCCCTACTGCAGCAAAAAACTTCGATTGCAGGAACTGGAGAAGGCCTGGTCATTGAGACCGCATAGCCCTTTGATCCCATTCTGTCACGGCACTCCTCTCCCCTCCCGGCTGTCCTACTGTACATAATCTGACTGGCCCCTCCTTTCCAGGTGCTTTGCCTTTGGGATCGGTGAGGGGGCCTCGACCCAGCTCATCAAAGGCATCGCCAAGGCTGCCTCTGGGAATGCTGAGTTCATCACCGGCAAGGAGAGGATGCAGCCCAAGGTAGGCAGCATTTCTGAGGGTGCCTGTGGCCAACCAGGCCAGGGGGAGCTGGGGATTAACCCTGAGCTTGGACGGCGACTGAAGTTATTTCCCAAACACTAACAGTGACTGGAGAGGTGAGCCCCCAGTCCTTCAGCCAGGGCCATATCAGTTTCTTCAGCCACACTGAAGGAACAGCCGATATATTTCCAAGTCGGGATGGGGAGTGGCTCGGAGTGAGGGGATCCCACAGGGGGCTGGTGTTCCCATGTAGTTGCTGCCCCCCCCCTTGTCCTTCTGGAGGGTAGAGGGGCAGTGGGGGGGTGGTTTGGAAGATGCTGCCTGAGGAGCCTTGGTGAGGCTCTGCAGGGCGTCTTGCAGATAGTACACACTGCTGCGGCTGTGCCTGAGCGGTGGGTGGGGGGGGAGCAGGTGTTTATGGATGTGGTGCCGATCAAGTGGTGGTGGGGGCGTGCTGCTTTATCCCTGGACAGTGTGGAGCTCCTTGAGTGTGGCCGGAGCTGCCCCCCCCCACCCCCCAATCCAGGAGCAAGTGGAGAGTATCCCATCGCTGGCCTGACTATGTGCCTTGTTGATGGTGGGACAGGGCTTTGGTGGGGGGCAGGGGGGATATGGGGAGACAGGAGTGGAGCGACTCGCTGCAGGATTCCTGGCCTCCAACCTGCTCCTGCAGCCACGAGTTTGTGTGGTGAGTCCAATGGAGTTTCTGGCCAATTGTAACCCGCAGGATGTTGATAGTTGGGCGCGGCGGGGCCGGGGGGTTGGTGTGGAATTGAGTGATGGTAATGCCATGGAATGTCAAGGGGGCAGTGGTTAGATTGGCTTGGATTGGAGCTGGTCACTTGCCACTTGTCAGCCCAAGCATCAATATTATCCAGATTTTGTTGCATTTGGACGTGGACTGCTTCAGTACTCGAGCAGCAGTGTAATAAGCAGATGATTGCTGTCATGAAATCGTAAATGATAAAGCAGACTTTGTGAGCTACTGCTTCTTAGTAACTTCTTGGTATGACAAAGCTTAAAGATCGCTAAAGACAGACAGCTTTGTCACAGCTTTTTATAGGGTCATGCAGCACAGAAGCAGAGTCTAGGGGCTCAGGTCCATAATTCGTTGGAGTTTGTGTCCAGGCAGACAGGGGAGTTAAGAACACATTCAACACGCTTGCTTTCAGCGCTCAGACGTTTGAGTGCAGAAGCTGGGATGTCAGGCTGAGGTTGTACAGGGGTGTGGGTGAGGCCTCTTCTGGAGCACTGTGTCCCGTTCTGGCCGCTCCATTACAGGAAGGATATGATTAAACTGGAGAGGGTTCAGAAGAGATTTACCAGGGTGTTGGCGGGGTATGGAGGGTTTGAGTTACAGGGAGAGGCAGGATAGGCTGGGGCTTTATTTACTGGAGGGTGGGAGGTTGAGGGGTAACCTTACAGAGGTTTATAAAGTATAGGCTTCGTCTCTCTCACCTTATCAGCATAACCCTCTATACTTTTCTTCCATATGTACTAACCTACCTTCCACTTACTTACATCAGCGCTAGTCTCCTCAATAGTACTGCGTACTGCGTTCAAACCATTTCTTGGGTATAGATATTTCATATAAAATTCTTTGCTGGATCTGCTGGTATTTTGCTGTTGTATACACGCAAAGCCCCTAGTTTTGTTTCACATAGCTACTGCCCTTATTCCCGTTCCATGTTTAAGATTTAATAACACAGAGGGAGGTCAAAGTGTTGCCAACTAATTTTTCAGCTGGGGAGCTGGACTGCACTGAAGCACATGGCTTCTGAAGGATGGCATTTACTTCCTTTATTCATTCACGGGATGAGGGTGTTGCTGGCCGCGCCAGCATTTCTTGCCCATCCCTAGTTGCCCAGAGAGTCAGCCACATCGCTGCGGGGTCTGGAGCAGCATGTCGGCCAGACCAGTATCCCGTCACACTCCTGGCTGTGTGCCTTGTTGATGGCGGGACAGGGCTTTGGGGGAAGAGTCGAGAGGTGAGTGACTTGCTGCAGAACTCCCAACCTCTGACGCCTGACCAGATCAGGGTGGCAGTATCCTTCCCTGAAGGACATTAGTGAACCAGATGGGTTTTGTTTCCCCTGAGAATTGACAACAGGTTCATGGCCATCATTACCTTCCAGATGTTTTATTGAATTCAAATTCCACCGTCTGCCCTGGCGGGATTCGAGCCCAGGGCCCCAGAACATTACCTGGGCCTCAGGATTAAGAGTCTGGCAACAATGCCACCTAGGCCATCGCCGCTCCCTTAATGTGCATTTGGTAAATGGCTTTGTGCAAGGCAGATCATACCTTATTAACTTGACTGAATTTTTTGAGGAGGTGATGAAGGTGATCGATGAGGGTAGAGCGGTGGATGTTGTTTACATGGATTTCAGTCAGGCTTTTGACAAGGTCCCTCAGTAGACTCATCCAGAAGATTAACGTACATGGGATGCACAGTGACTTGGCCGTTTGGATTCCGAATTTGTTTGCCCATAGAAGGCAGAGGGTGGTGGTGGAAGGGTGCTTTTCTGGCTGGAGGACCATGACTAGTGGTGTCCTGTAGGGACCCGTACTGGGGCCTCTGCTGTTTGTGATATACATATGAATGACTTGGATGAAAATGTAGATGTGTGGCTTCGTGAGTTTCAAGATGACACAAAGACCAATGGACTTCCGGATGGCGTAGAAGATTGTCAAAGGATACAGTGGGATATAGATCAGTTGCTGATGTGGATGTTGAAATGGCA
Source organism: Stegostoma tigrinum (assembly GCF_030684315.1). NCBI lineage: Eukaryota > Metazoa > Chordata > Chondrichthyes > Orectolobiformes > Stegostomatidae > Stegostoma > Stegostoma tigrinum. Next base: position 6,593,177 of record NC_081396.1, on the reverse strand, counting down.
GATGAGGTTTAATCCAGGTAAGTGCGAGGAGCTGCTCTTTGGGAGATCGAATGTGAGGGCAAAGTATACAGTTAACGGCATTGTTGTACATACAGAGGGACCTTGGGATTCAAATTCATTGCTCCCTGAAAGTGGCCACTCAAGTAGATAGGGTGGTAAAGAAGGCGTATGGCATGCTTGCCTTTAATGGTCGGGGAATTGAGTACAAGAGTCAGGATGTCCTGTTGCAGCTTTGGTCAGGCCACAGTTAGAGTGTTGCGTTAAATTCTGGTGGCTACATTACAGGAAGGATGTGGCGGCTTTGGAGCGGGTGCAGAAGAGGTTTGCCAGGATGCTTCCTGGATTAGAGGGTATGAACAATAAGGAGAGGCTAGAAAAACTCACGTTGTTTTCCCTGGGGAAGCAGAAACTTGATAGACTATAAAATTATGGGATGCATAGATAGGTTTGACAGTGAGAATCTTTTTTCCCAAGAGTTAGAATGTCTAATACTGGGGGAATGCATTTAAGATGAGAGGGGGAAAGTTCAAAGGAGATATGAAGGATAAGGTTTTTTTTTACACAGAATAGTTGGAGTCTGGAACATGCTGCCAGGGCTGGTGGTGGAGGCAGATATATTCGGGGCATTTAAGGGGCTTTTAGAGAAACACCTGGCTTTGTAAGGAATGGAGGGATATGGACCAAGGGCAGGCAGAAGGATTTAGTTTAATTTGGCATCATGTTCAGCACAACATAATGCACTGTACAATTCTGTGTATCATCCTTCCCATTGCAGGGAGACCAGAATTAATTCCTAAAGCGGCCCTGACCAATGTCCCTGTACAGCCCCAACACGACCCTCCCGACTCCTTGTACTCAACGCACTGACCCATAAAGGCGAGCGTCCCGAACAGCGCCCTCACCGCCCTGTCTACCTGCAGCTCCACTTTCCAGGAACTATGTCCCTGCTCCCCCCGGGGTCTCTGTTCAGCAACACTCCCCGGGACCTTATCATTCAGTGCACAAGTCCTGCCCTGCTGTGCCTTCCCTAAAGCACTTTTAGTGCAGCGCCTCACGTTTATCTGTGGCCTCTTCTTTGCTTTGTCAGACAAAGCAGTGTTTGCGGGATTGTAATGCAAAAGAAGTAAGACCTGCTTTCAAACTGCCTGAGTTATACAAATGAAATGGAAATCTACCAATGTCTGTTTGCGAACATGAAACAGAGAAGTTAAAGGCCCATCCACCCTCCCAGCAGTACGGGAGTTCTCCCTGGTCTGACATACGTCTCCTCTGCCAACGTGGCTGATATCCAGTGACAGTTGATTATGGGATCGTGCTGTGTAGAAATGGGATTGCGCTCCACCAGGGGCCAGACGGTAACAGAGGCCCTTCGCGTGGAGATTGAAGTGTTGTGGGTTGTCCTGCGGGAGTGAAAAATACTGTTGAAATGTGTGTGTGTCTCTCTCTCACTCTCTGTAGGTGCTTCAGAGTTTAAAGTTTGCTCTGCAGCCTGCTGCTTCAGGCCTGAGCATTGACTGGGAGCTGCCAGCTGGACTGGAGGCTGTCCTGTTATCCCAGCCGCCCACCGTCATCTTCAATGGTCAGCGGTCCATCATCTACGCACAGCTGAAGGGGAAGGTGAGGAGCGGACCCCCCCGCCCGGGACTGGAGGAGGGCAGGACTTCCCACCTGGGCCCTCACCCAGCTGGGCCAAGGGTGAACCCAGGGCAACGGGGTCTGACTGCCACAGGGCAGTGCAGAAAATAAACTTTATCAGCCTCTGTGTCAGAGACCCCCCCGCCCTCCTATTAGAGAGGGAGTCTCTCCGTCAGGGACCCCTGCTGCAGAGAGAGTCTCTCCATTAGGGTTAGAGACAGAGTCTTCCTGTGCAGATCCTTTTAAAAGGGGGAAGTGTTTGAACGTCTGTGTTGAAAATTTACGGTCTGCGGGGTTTCCCGTGCTGGGAGGAAAGGGGAACTGGGATTTTCTGGGCTGGGAAGGTAGGGACAGTGGGGTTTCCCGTGCTGGGAAGGCAGGGACTGTAGTAAAGTGTAATGTTCCTTGCTCTATGATGTTAACCTGTGCTCCTCACCTCCCCCAGCTTGACCCCAGTCTGGAAGGTGCGATGTTCCTGAAATATTCCCTGGGAGAAGAGCATGTGCAAAACAGCATCCGGTTCAAACTACAGCCCGGGAAATCTGTGAGGTAACTGTCCCCACCTCACCGCTTCAGTATCGTAGCCGAGATCCCAAATCTGGGATCCTGTCGGCGCAATGTCCTGACACCTGCGATAGAGTCTGTCGGTGGGACTTATTTCAGTCAGGTCACCCCCTCATTCATATAAGCTCCAATGCGCAAACACCTCGGCTCCTCAACCTGCTCAGCCTGGGTGTCCTTCACATAAGTCTCTGAGCTGCCTGACCGTCTTTCCTCAAAGATGAGGTAGATGAGAGTAAACCGGTTGATGTGGTGTATGTGGATTTCAGCAAGGCGTTCGATAAGGTTCCCCACAATAGGCTATTGTACAAAATGCGGAGGAATGGGATGGTGGGAGATATAGCAGTTTGGATCGGAAGTTGGCTTGCTGAAAGAAGACAGAGGGTGATAGTTGATGGGAAATATTCATCCTGGAGACCAGTTACTAGTGGTGTACCGCAAGGGTCGGTGTTGGGTCCACTGCTGTTTGTCATTTTTATAAATGACCTGGATGAGGGCGTAGAAGGATGGGTTAGTAAATTTGCAGACGACACTAAGGTCGGTGGAGTTGTGGATAGTGACGAAGGATGCTGTAGGTTGCAGAGAGACATAGATAAGCTGCAGAGCTGGGCTGAGAGGTGGCAAATGGAGTTTAATGCAGACAAGTGTGAGGTGATGCACTTTGGTAGGAGTAACCGGAATGCAAAGTACTGGGCTAATGGTAAGATTCTTAGCAGTGTAGATGAGCAGAGAGATCTCAGTGTCCATGTACACAGATCCTTGAAAGTTGCCCCCCAGGTTGACAGGGCTGTTAAGAAGGCATACAGTGTTTTAGCTTTTATCAATAGAGGGATTGAGTTCCAGAACGAAGAGGTTATGGTGAAGCTGTACAAAACTCTGGTGCGGCCGCACTTGGAGTATTGCGTACAGTTCTGGTCACCGCATTATAAGAAGGATGTGGAAGCTTTAGAAAGGGTGCAGAGGAGATTTACTAGGATGTTGCCTGGTATGGAGGGAAGGTCTTACGAGGAAAGGCTGAGGGACTTGAGGCTGTTTTCATTAGAGAGAAGAAGGTTGAGAGGTGACTTAATTGAAACATATAAAATAATCAGAGGGTTAGATAGGGTGGATAGGGAGAGCCTTTTTCCTAGGATGGTGACGGCGAGCACGAGGGGGCATAGCTTTAAATTGAGGGGTGAAAGATATAGGACAGATGTCAGAGGTAGTTTCTTTACTCAGAGAGTAGTAAGGGAATGGAACGCTTTGCCTGCAACGGGAGTAGATTCGCCAACTTTAGGTACATTTAAGTCGTCATTGGACAAGCATATGGACGTACACGGAATAGTGTAGGTTAGATGGGCTTGAGATCGGTATGACAGGTTGGCACAACATCGAGGGCCGAAGGGCCTGTACTGTGCTGTAATATCCTATGTTCTGTGTAAATAGTGATACCAAAACCGCGCACGGTATTCAAGATGTGGCCCTACCTGCGCAAACTGAGACATGTGCTTCTCAGCTTGGTCTCCCGCAGACCGGGAGGACACCACTTCAAAATAAAACGGAAGCCGCTTAGGACTGAGATGAGGCTTTTTTTTTGGTTTTGCTCCCCCTGAGGATGCTCAGCCGTCGAATATATTTAAAGCCTTGAGTCGAGAGATTGCTAACAGCCAATAATGTAGGGGATATGCCTTTATGTTAAATGACATCGAATGGCAGATTGAAAACAGCCCTCTCCTGCTCTCATCTGCCAACATTAAGATGCCCTTGTGATAAAGAGCAGCGTCCCATTTATTGTCTCCGCTACGCGCTGCCGTTTGTACGAACCTTTGGTAGCTCGTGCTAGAACACTCAAATGCCCCCCTCTCCTGCTTTTGATTCCCCCCCACCCCCCAGCTAAAGTGAACATCCCCCTGCATTCCCCACCCATTTTCCAGACTTCTGTCCTTCACTCAGCCCGCAGCCGCCTTCCCCTATCCCTCTTCGTGCGGCGCGTGTGAATTTAACCTGTGCACCCTCACTCGACTCGCCTCTTCTAAGCTGCTGCGGTCAACTGTCGAAAAAAAACGTTGAGAGAGGTGCCAGCAAGGATGGGACCCCACCTTGTCAGAACCCACCAGTCAGACAGAGACCCGCTCCTGAATCTGCTGCATCAGTCCCGGTCAGCCGACCTCCTGTCCCTTACCCCTGTAGCGAGAGCTCTTGTTTCCCTTTGACCTTATCACATCTCACCTGGAAATGTGAGGAAAATATGTCCACAGAGATGTGCCTGCTTCAAAGGATCCCAATAAGTGGGCTCAGCGTGAATTCCACCCCCCCCCCCGACAAAAGCCCCTTCCCACTCACCGTGAGCTTTTATTACCTGCGCGGGTGTCATCCCTTTTGTGATCGATTCGAACACGTTCTCTCGACAAATGTGGAGCCACCTGGGCATGCAGGTCCCCGTTTTCTCCGGCTTCCACCTCTTCTCCTTAAACGGGGGAGGATCTGTTTGCCATAACAAGGTGTAGAGCTGGATGAACACAGCAGGCCAAGCAGCATCAGAGGAGTAGGAAAGCTGATGTTTCCAGCCTGGACCCTTCTTCAGAAATGGTGGAGGGGCTTGAGGTGGGAGGAAAGGGATAGGTGGGAGGAAGGACAGGTTAGGGAGGCGGGGATGAGCTGGGCTGGTTTTGGGATGTGGTAGCATGAGGGAGATTTTGCAGCTTGTGAAGCCCACGTTGATACCATTAGGCTACAGGGTTCCCAGGCGGAATATGAGTTGCTGTTCCTGCAACCTTCGGGTGGCATCATTGTGGCACTGCAGGAGGCCCATGATGGACATGCCATCTAAAGAATGGGAGGGGGAGTTGAAATGGTTTGCGACTGGGAGGTGCAGTTGTTTATTGCGAACCGAGTGTAGGTGTTCTGCAAAGCGGCCCCCAAGCCTCCGCTTGGTTTCCCCAATGTAGAGGAAGCCACAATGGGAACAGCAGATACGGTACACCACATAACCGTCATCTCCCAAACCATCCACAACCTCACCACCTCAGGTGACCTCCCACCCACAGCCTCCAACCTCATTGTTCCCCAACCCCACACGGCCCACTTCTATCTCCTTCCCAAAATCCACAAACCTGCCTACCCTGGTCGACCTATTGTCTCCGCCTGCTCCTGCCCCACCGGACTCATCTCTACCTATCTGGACTCCATTTTCTCCCCTGTAGTCCAGGAACTCCCTACCTATATCCGTGACACCGCCCTCCGCCTCCTCCAGAACTTCCAATTCCCTGGCCCCCAACACCTCATTTTCACCATGGACGTCCAGTCCCTATACACCTGTATTCCTCATGCAGATGGCCTCAAGGCTCTCCACTTCTTCCTGTCCCACAGGCCCGACCAGTCCCCCTCCACCGACACCCTCACCTGCCTAGCCGAACTCGTCCTCACCCTCAACGACTTCTCCTTCAATCCCTCCCACTTCCTACAGACTAAGGGGGTGGCCATGGGTACCCACATGGGCCCCAGCTATGCCTGCCTCTTTGTAGGTTACGTGGAACAGTCCCTCTTCCGCACCTACACAGGCTCCAAACCCCACCTCTTCCTCCGTTACATTGATGACTGTATCAGCGCCGCCTTGTGCTCCCACGAGGAGCTCGAACAGTTCATCCACTTCACCAACACCTTCCACCCCAACCTTAAGTTCACCTGGACCATCTCTGATACCTCTCTCTCCTTCCTGGACGTCTCTGTCTCCATCTCAGGCAATCACCTGGAAACCGATATCCATTTCAAGCCCACTGTCTCCCACAGCTACCTAGAATACACCTTTTCCCACTCATCTTCCTGCAAAAATTCCATCCTCTATTTCCAATTCCTCCGCCTCCGCCACGTCTGGTCCCAGGATGAGGCATTCCACTCCTGAACATCTCAGTTGTCCTCATTTTTTCAGGACCACAACCTGCCCCCCAACAGTGGTTGAGAACGCCCTCGACCGTGTCTCCTGCATTTCCTCCAACTCATCCCTCTTACCCCCTCTTCACAATAACAACCAAAACAGTTTGCCCCTCGTCCTCACGGACCACCCCAACAACCTCCAGCTCCAAAGCATCATCCTCCGACACTTCCGCTATCTACAATCCGACCCCACCACCCAAGACATTTTTCCATCCACACCCTTATCTGCTTTCCGGAGGGACCACTCTCTCCATGACTCCCTCGTCTGCTCCACAGGAGCAGGCAGGAGATTCCTCAGATGACATGTCCATCCTGGGCCTCCTGCAGTGCCACAATGATGCCACCCGAAGGTTGCAGGAACAGCAACTCATATTCCGTTTGGGAACCCTGCAGCCCAATGGTATCAATGTGGACTTCACCAGCTTCAAAATCTCCCCTTCCCCCACCGCATCCCAAAACCAGCCCAGTTCGTCTGGGCCTCCCTAACCTGTCCTTCCTCCCACCTATCCCTTCCTTCCACCCCCATTTCCTACCTACTAACCTCATCCCGCCCCCTTGACCTGTCTGTCCTCCCTGGACTGACCTATCCCCTCCCTACCTCCCCACCTACACTCACCTTTACTGGCTCCATCCCCTGTCTGTCTTTGATCTGCCTGTCTCCTCTCCACCAGTCTTCTCCTCTATCCATCTTCTATCCGCCTCCCCCCTCTCTCCCTATGTATTTCAGAACCCCCTTCACCTCCCCTATTTCTGAAGCAGGTTCTAGGCCCGAAACGTCAGCCTCGTTGCCCCTCTGACGCTGCTTGGCCGGCTGTGTTCACCCAGCCCCACACTGCGTTATCTCCATTGAAGGGCAGTTGGCTTCCATGACGGTCTGGGCCATGCATTCCCACATCTGTGGTTTCTTACAGCCCTGGGTAGAGCAGTTGCCGTACCAGGGACGTGATGCACCCGGACAGTATGCTTTCAGTGGTGCTTCTGTGGGAAGTTGGTGGGGCTCCCTACGGACATGCCGAATTTCCTGAGCCGCCTGAGGAAGAAGAGGCACTGCTGTGATTTCTTGACTCGGTGGGACGCCCAGAGCAGATCGTCGGTTAATGTCCCTCCCCGGAACGTCCCTGTCCCCTCTCTCAGCCTCTGCTCTGTCAGTGTAGACGGGGATGTGCCCTCCTGCTTTCTTTCTGAAGTCGACGACCAGTTCTTTTGTGTAGCCGACACCGAGGGAGAGGTTCTTCTCATTGCACCATGTCACCAAGCCCTCTATCTGCCTCCTGTATTCTGACTCATCGTTGTTTGATCACTGACCTCACACAGTTACTTCCTTTTAATCTGCATTTAATGCTTCCCCTTTGCCAGATCGCACACAGCTCCGGTAACAATCCGGCGATTATAACCTCTGAGATTTCTCTTTTCCATTCGGTACACCCCCCTCCCTCGTGGCTGTTTCTGTGAAAGCTGAGTACCTTCAGAGCTGCTGAGCTTAAATGGCGGGACTGCCTGCTCGTAAGCCAAATCTGTTTGCTGCCTCTTACTGTTTGCCCTGGGTTGCAGAGGGAATTCACACGTTCCCACAGACTGGGCACATTGCCTCCTCCCACCACCTAAAGAATATTCGTTATTTACGATTTCCTTACTTATAAATGTATTAGAATATATTGCCAATTTGTGGGCTGTGTTAAAATTCAAGGTCACAAGTGAGCTTAACCACACACCAGGTACTGCACAGGCAGTGAGCCCCTCTCTCTGCAGTGCAACAAAACAATGATTCCAGGCATTGTGTCAGAAATCACACGACGCCAAGCTACAGTCCAACAGGTTTATTGGAAAACACAAGCTTTCCTCGCCTCACTGCTCCTTCAGGCTCCACTGAGCGAGGTGCTATCAGACACACAATTTATAAGGACAAGATTAAAGGGTCACACCGCTGATGAGGATGTACTAAACAAACCTAAGATGCTGTTAAATCTTAAATCTTTAAGTTTTAATTGATTAATGTGTTTACGTAAATTCCCAAATTCCTTTCAAGTCGCCGCCCTGACAGAACTAAACGTTTTAAAAATGTAAAGCACAGGCGACATTTTAGGTCAGACAGTGCGTGATAGGTGTGAGGCCTCGTTAATATCTGTTTGTGTTTTGGTTTGGAGTCAGACTGGTTTTATTTCTAAAGTAGGAATTTATAAAACGCCACATTGACTCACTGTTTATAAATTGTGTGCTTTTTCAACAAAATGGAATGCATCTCCAAATACAAATCCTCCCCGTGTGAGTGTGAGTGCGCGCGCGCGCGTGTGTGTGTGTGTGTGTGTGTGTGTGTGTGTGTGTGTGTGTGTGTGTGTGTGTGTGTGTGTGTGTGTGTGTGTGTGTGTGTGTGTGTGTGTGTGTGTGTGTGTGTGTGTGTACAGTGCAGTGGAGTCCTGTCCTGAGACATGAACCTGCGACTCTGGTTAAGGCCGGCCCCATGCCGTGGAACGTGATTGGCGACTCTGCTTTTCTGTGTACCCCGGAGTCTGCCTTGGACAACAATTCCCCGAAGATCCGAGGCCGAACGTCCCTCGGCACCGATGTGTTCCCCCGCTTGGAGGGAACGTCTCGGCCTGGACCCCTGGTGTGAGGTGTCCATTCAGCCATTGCCTTCTACACCTCACCCATTTCCAAGACCTCTCTTCTGCTCTTCCGCCAGGTCCACCATCCACCGGCTGGCCGCCAAGAAGATGATAGAGGCATTGGAGTCCGGATCTGAGCGAGACGCGAAGGACACGAAGGAGCGTATTGTTCAGATCAGCACGCAGGCGAACATCGTCTCCTCCCAAACAGCCTTCATCGCCATCAACAAAGACCTGAACCAGCCGCTGCAGGGCCCTCTGGTCAGGCGTAATGTCCCTCTCTCGATGTGTAAGTCACCCTCCCTTCAGCAGGCTGACGGTCGTATCACCTCGAGCACAGCTGCCATTGCACCTCCAGTGCTCAGGAAAGGCTCGCTGCCACCTCCTCTGTCTAGCTGGCAGAAGATTGCGGGCCTAGGTTCATGTCCATCCCTCGCATCCCCACGCTCTGTCTCTGTGTCTCTCTGCAAACCTCTGCCTTGGCGAGGGGCCGGGTTGGAAGATTTGGAAAGGAGTGAGTCGGTGAATGGGATTTTCCTCACGGTCATTTCCATTCTGTTCCAGATCGTGTTCGACAGGTCCGGATGTGCGCTGCTGTGACGAGGATGCCCGGTGGCAGTTGTGCTCCAGTGGTCGGTTCAGGTAATATTTGCTGCATATTATCCAGGTCACTGCATGGTGTGCCCAGGGCCCTCTTCGGTTCAAATGCACGTGTGTCCACTCGGCAGGAATATGCTACAGTTCCTCACCCGCTCCCCGCCAAGACTCAGGCTCTCACCCACATTCCCGTACACCCCACCCAGCCTCACACCCTCACCCACATTCCCGTACACCCCACCCAGCCTCAGGGTCTCACCCACACTCCCGTACACCCCACCCAGCCTCAGGGTCTCACCCACACTCCCATACACCCCACCCAGCCTCACACCCTCACCCACATTCCCGTACACCCCACCCAGCCTCAGGGTCTCACCCACACTCCCATACACCCCACCCAGCCTCACACCCTCACCCACATTCCCGTACACCCCACCCAGCCTCACGCTCTCACCCACATTCCCGTACACCCCACCCAGCCTCACACCCTCACCCACATTCCCGTACACCCCACCCAGCCTCAGGGTCTCACCCACACTCCCGTACACCCCACCCAGCCTCACACCCTCACCCACATTCCCGTACACCCCACCCAGCCTCAGGGTCTCACCCACACTCCCATACACCCCACCCAGCCTCACACCCTCACCCACATTCCCGTACACCCCACCCAGCCTCACGCTCTCACCCACATTCCCGTACACCCCACCCAGCCTCACGCTCTCACCCACACTCCCGTACACCCCACCCAGCCTCACGCTCTCACCCACACTCCCGTACACCCCACCCAGCCTCACGCTCTCACCCACACTCCCGTACACCCCACCCAGCCTCACACCCTCACCCACACTCCCGTACACCCCACCCAGCCTCACGCTCTCACCCACATTCCCGTACACCCCACCCAGCCTCACGCTCTCACCCACACTCCCGTACACCCCACCCAGCCTCACACCCTCACCCACACTCCCGTACACCCCACCCAGCCTCACACCCTCACCCACATTCCCGTACACCCCACCCAGCCTCACGCTCTCACCCACACTCCCGTACACCCCACCCAGCCTCACACCCTCACCCACACTCCCGTACACCCCACCCAGCCTCACACCCTCACCCACATTCCCGTACACCCCACCCAGCCTCACGCTCTCACCCACACTCCCGTACACCCCACCCAGCCTCACACCCTCACCCACATTCCCGTACACCCCACCCAGCCTCACACCCTCACCCACACTCCCGTACACCCCACCCAGCCTCACACCCTCACCCACACTCCCGTACACCCCACCCAGCCTCACGCTCTCACCCACACTCCCGTACACCCCACCCAGCCTCACACCCTCACCCACACTCCCGTACACCCCACCCAGCCTCACACCCTCACCCACACTCCCGTACACCCCACCCAGCCTCACGCTCTCACCCACACTCCCGTACACCCCACCCAGCCTCACGCTCTCACCCACACTCCCGTACACCCCACCCAGCCTCAGGCTCTCACCCACACTCCCGTACACCCCACCCAGCCTCACTCCCTCACCCACACTCCCGTACACCCCACCCAGCCTCAGGCTCTCACCCACACTCCCGTACACCCCACCCAGCCTCACGCTCTCACCCACATTCCCGTACACCCCACCCAGCCTCAGGCTCTCACCCACACTCCCGTACACCCCACCCAGCCTCAGGCTCTCACCCACACTCCCGTACACCCCACCCAGCCTCAGGCTCTCACCCACATTCCCGTACACCCCACCCAGCCTCAGGCTCTCACCCACACTCCTGTACACCCCACCCAGCCTCACGCTCTCACCCACATTCCCGTACACCCCACCCAGCCTCACGCTCTCACCCACACTCCCGTACACCCCACCCAGCCTCAGGCTCTCACCCACATTCCCGTACACCCCACCCAGCCTCAGGCTCTCACCCACACTCCCGTACACCCCACCCAGCCTCACGCTCTCACCCACATTCCCGTACACCCCACCCAGCCTCAGGCTCTCACCCACACTCCCGTACACCCCACCCAGCCTCACGCTCTCACCCACATTCCCGTACACCCCACCCAGCCTCACGCTCTCACCCACACTCCCGTACACCCCACCCAGCCTCAGGCTCTCACCCACACTCCCGTACACCCCACCCAGCCTCACGCTCTCACCCACATTCCCGTACACCCCACCCAGCCTCACGCTCTCACCCACACTCCCGTACACCCCACCCAGGCTCAGGCTCTCACCCACACTCCCGTACACCCCACCCAGCCTCAGGCTCTCACCCACACTCCCGTACACCCCACCCAGCCTCACACCCTCACCCACATTCCCGTACAACCCACCCTGCCTCACGCTCTCACCCACACTCCCGTACACCCCACCCAGCCTCACACCCTCACCCACATTCCCGTACACCCCACCCAGCCTCACACCCTCACCCACACTCCCGTACACCCCACCCAGCCTCACACCCTCACCCACATTCCCGTACACCCACCCAGCCTCAGGCTCTCACCCACACTCCCGTACACCCCACCCAGCCTCACGCTCTCACCCACACTCCCGTACACCCCACCCAGCCTCACGCCCTCACCCACACTCCCGTACACCCCACCCAGCCTCAGGCTCTCACCCACACTCCCGTACACCCCACCCAGCCTCACGCTCTCACCCACATTCCCGTACACCCCACCCAGCCTCAGGCTCTCACCCACACTCCCGTACACCCCACCCAGCCTCAGGCTCTCACCCACACTCCCGTACACCCCACCCAGCCTCAGGCTCTCACCCACATTCCCGTACACCCCACCCAGCCTCAGGCTCTCACCCACACTCCCGTACACCCCACCCAGCCTCACGCTCTCACCCACATTCCCGTACACCCCACCCAGCCTCACGCTCTCACCCACACTCCCGTACACCCCACCCAGCCTCAGGCTCTCACCCACATTCCCGTACACCCCACCCAGCCTCACGCTCTCACCCACACTCCCGTACACCCCACCCAGCCTCAGGCTCTCACCCACATTCCCGTACACCCCACCCAGCCTCAGGCTCTCACCCACACTCCCGTACACCCCACCCAGCCTCAGGCTCTCACCCACACTCCCGTACACCCCACCCAGCCTCACGCTCTCACCCACATTCCCGTACACCCCACCCAGCCTCACGCTCTCACCCACACTCCCGTACACCCCACCCAGCCTCAGGCTCTCACCCACACTCCCGTACACCCCACCCAGCCTCAGGCTCTCACCCACATTCCCGTACACCCCACCCAGCCTCGGGCTCTCACCCACATTCCCGTACACCCCACCCAGCCTCACACCCTCACCCACATTCCCGTACACCCCACACAGCCTCGGGCTCTCACCCAGACTCCCTTACACCCCACCCAGCCTCGGGCTCTCACCCACATTCCCGTACACCCCACCCAGCCTCACACCCTCACCCACATTCCCGTACACCCCACCCAGCCTCACACCCTCACCCACACTCCCGTACACCCCACCCAGCCTCACACCCTCACCCACATTCCTGTACACCCCACCCAGCCTCACGCTCTCACCCACACTCCCGTACACCCCACCCAGCCTCACACCCTCACCCACATTCCCGTACACCCCACCCAGCCTCGGGCTCTCACCCACATTCCCGTACACCCCACCCAGCCTCACACCCTCACCCACATTCCCGTACACCCCACCCAGCCTCGGGCTCTCACCCACATTCCCGTACACCCCACCCAGCCTCACACCCTCACCCACATTCCCGTACACCCCACACAGCCTCGGGCTCTCACCCAGACTCCCTTACACCCCACCCAGCCTCGGGCTCTCACCCACATTCCCGTACACCCCACCCAGCCTCACACCCTCACCCACATTCCCGTACACCCCACCCAGCCTCACACCCTCACCCACATTCCCGTACACCCCACCCAGCCTCACACCCTCACCCACATTCCCGTACACCCCACCCAGCCTCAGGGTCTCACCCACACTCCCGTACACCCCACCCAGCCTCAGGGTCTCACCCACACTCCCGTACACCCCACCCAGCCTCACACCCTCACCCACACTCCCGTACACCCCACCCAGCCTCACACTCTCACCCACATTCCCGTACACCCCACCCAGCCTCGGGCTCTCACCCACATTCCCGTACACCCCACCCAGCCTCACACCCTCACCCACATTCCCGTACACCCCACCCAGCCTCACACCCTCACCCACATTCCCGTACACCCCACCCAGCCTCACACCCTCACCCACATTCCCGTACACCCCACCCAGCCTCACACCCTCACCCACATTCCCGTACACCCCACCCAGCCTCACGCTCTCACCCACATTCCCGTACACCCCACCCAGCCTCGGGCTCTCACCCAGACTCCCGTACACCCCACCCAGCCTCAAAGCCTCACCCACACTCCCGTACACCCCACCCAGCCTCACACCCTCACCCACACTCCCGTACACCCCACCCAGCCTCACGCTCTCACCCACACTCCCGTACACCCCACCCAGCCTCACACCCTCACCCAGACTCCCGTACACCCCACCCAGCCTCACAGCCTCACCCACACTCCCGTACACCCCACCCAGCCTCGGGCTCTCACCCAGACTCCCGTACACCCCACCCAGCCTCAAAGCCTCACCCACACTCCCGTACACCCCACCCAGCCTCGGGCTCTCACCCAGACTCCCGTACACCCCACCCAGCCTCAAAGCCTCACCCACACTCCCGTACACCCCACCCAGCCTCACGCTCTCACCCACACTCCCGTACACCCCACCCAGCCTCGGGCTCTCACCCACATTCCCGTACACCCCACCCAGCCTCGGGCTCTCACCCAGACTCCCGTACACCCCACCCAGCCTCAAAGCCTCACCCACACTCCCGTACACCCCACCCAGCCTCGGGCTCTCACCCAGACTCCCGTACACCCCACCCAGCCTCAAAGCCTCACCCACACTCCCGTACACCCCACCCAGCCTCACGCTCTCACCCACACTCCCGTACACCCCACCCAGCCTCGGGCTCTCACCCACATTCCCGTACACCCCACCCAGCCTCGGGCTCTCACCCACATTCCCGTACACCCCACCCAGCCTCACAGCCTCACCCACACTCCCGTACACCCCACCCAGCCTCGGGCTCTCACCCACATTCCCGTACACCCCACCCAGCCTCAGGCTCTCACCCACATTCCCGTACACCCCACCCAGCCTCGGCTCTCACCCACATTCCCGTACACCCCACCCAGCCTCACACCCTCACCCACACTCCCGTACACCCCACCCAGCCTCGGGCTCTCACCCAGACTCCCGTACACCCCACCCAGCCTCACACCCTCACCCACACTCCCGTACACCCCACCCAGCCTCACACCCTCACCCACATTCCCGTACACCCCACACAGCCTCAGGCTCTCACCCACATTCCCGTACACCCCACCCAGCCTCACACCCTCACCCACATTCCCGTACACCCCACCCAGCCTCGGGCTCTCACCCACACTCCCGTACACCCCACCCAGCCTCGGGCTCTCACCCACATTCCCGTACACCCCACCCAGCCTCACACCCTCACCCACACTCCCGTACACCCCACCCAGCCTCACACCCTCACCCACATTCCCGTACACCCCACACAGCCTCAGGCTCTCACCCACATTCCCGTACACCCCACACAGCCTCAGGCTCTCACCCACATTCCCGTACACCCCACCCAGCCTCACACCCTCACCCACATTCCCGTACACCCCACCCAGCCTCGGGCTCTCACCCACACTCCCGTACACCCCACCCAGCCTCACGCTCTCACCCACACTCCCGTACACCCCACCCAGCCTCGGGCTCTCACCCAGACTCCCGTACACCCCACCCAGCCTCGGGCTCTCACCCACACTCCCGTACACCCCACCCAGCCTCACGCTCTCACCCACACTCCCGTACACCCCACCCAGCCTCGGGCTCTCACCCACACTCCCGTACACCCCACCCAGCCTCACGCTCTCACCCACACTCCCGTACACCCCACCCAGCCTCGGGCTCTCACCCACACTCCCGTACACCCCACCCAGCCTCACAGCCTCACCCACACTCCCGTACACCCCACCCAGCCTCGGGCTCTCACCCACACTCCCGTACACCCCACCCAGCCTCACAGCCTCACCCACACTCCCGTACACCCCACCCAGCCTCGGGCTCTCACCCACATTCCCGTACACCCCACCCAGCCTCACGCTCTCACCCAGACTCCCGTACACCCCACCCAGCCTCACGCTCTCACCCACACTCCCGTACACCCCACCCAGCCTCGGGCTCTCACCCACATTCCCGTACACCCCACCCAGCCTCACACTCTCACCCACATTCCCGTACACCCCACCCAGCCTCGGGCTCTCACCCAGACTCCCGTACACCCCACCCAGCCTCGGGCTCTCACCCAGACTCCCGTACACCCCACCCAGCCTCAGGTGCTGACTTGAACAACCCCCCTACCCAACGAGGTATCTTTTCCCTGAGGGAGTGTGTGGGATTGTGCAGTGGCAGGGGTGTGGCGAATGAGATTCCTGTCCCAACGTTCCCCCCACCTCCCCCCGCAACCACCACCAGTGAGTGATGATGTCTAGGTGAACAAAAGTATGTAACAGGGTGTGGGTGAATTTTGGAAACCCCCACTGAAGGGGCAGGTGTGCCGGGAAAGGGGTCCTGGGTCCCAGGGATCCCAGCGGCGCTCTGTCTCCCCCTTCGATCCCCCGATCTCTTCCCCCCTCCCACCTCCACTCCCATCTCCCACTCACCACCTCCATCGCGATTGCAGGCTCTGCCGCGGTCAGGTAGGCCCCAGTCTGCGGCAGGGCGGCAAGATCACAGTTTTCTCGCGGGGTTTGGGGGGGGGTGTGCGGAGGAGCAGGGGTGGAGGAGGGTGGTGGCCTGTTGGGGGAGGGTGGGAGTGTGATGGAGGATCTGGTAAGCTGCCTCAGTCCGTTCCGTTGTCCTCTCGACAGGCAGCATGTTGCCATTCAGAATGAAATCAGGACGTTTGGCCTTCCAAGGTGTTTCAGGCGCCATGTTTGAAGCTACATGTGAGGCAGACTCTTTTTGCCCAGGTAAAGACTGCGGTTGTGGGGGGGGGGGGGGGGGGGGGTGGGGTCATGTGGGATGGCGGACATCATAAGCAATTCACTTGGGTGTGCACCCTTTGGGGGGTGGGGGGAGTGTGTGTGGGGCTGTGTTATGAAATTTGTACCTACCCCAGCACAACACTCGCAGGCTTGCAGGGGCAGAGGGGATCCTGGGATACTTGACCACCAGAAGGCTGCAGGAGGGGGTTAACGGGGCAGTTAGGAAGTGAGTGAGGGGGAGGGGGCCCCGTCTTTATCAGGCGTAGCGCACGAACTGTGAGAGCCGGGAGGTGATGTGGGAGCCGAGCAGGGCTTTGGTGAGGCCCACAGCGAGAGCACCGTGTGCGGTTCTGGTCCCCCCCGCCCCAACACACTGTCGGAAGGGTGTGATTGTACTGTGGGTTGGGGGCATGGTGTTGTTAGTCTTAAGAGGAGAGGGTGAATAGGTTGGGCCTGTACATGTTGGCCTATGGATGGGAGGGAGAATGCAATTAGCATTGACCTAACGCTGTCCCAATGATCTCCCCGCAGACATGTCATGCGATTCATGGGAATCTTCTGAGGGTTTTGTTGTGAAGGATCAGTCATCAGGTAAAAAAACAAACCCTACGCCATAACCTTTCACCTCCTCAAATTGTCCAAGACTAGCGAAGTACTATTTTTGACCTGCCGTCACCTGACACGTGCACAGCAGGATCCCAGGCCCACAGAGTTTAGAGGAATGACCTTATAGGAACAGACAGGATTCTTAGTGCGGGTGGGGGGACCTGACAGCAGGGGAGATGGGGAGGGGTTGTTACCCCCTTGTGTAGGAGAGTCTAGGTCCAGAGGGCGAGGGGATCGTCCAGCTGAAGACGGAGGATGGGGAGGAATTCCTTCTCTCTCCATGGGGGGTGTGGGTGGGAATGAATCAGTGGGATTCTTTACCGCAGTGTGGAGGCTATGGAGGCCGGGTCATCGAGGGAATTTGAAGCTGAGAGAGAGAGGGATTGTTAATCAGGAAGAGAATTGAGGGTGAGGGGGAATGAGGCAGCAAAGTGGGAGTTGAGGATGGTCAGATGCCCTTGAATGGCAGAGCAGATTCGAAGGGCTGAATGGCCAACGTCTTATGGCCTTTTAAAGTTCCCCTAATCCTTTTCCTGTGCACCAAATTACACCCCCCCCACCACCCCGTGCCCCCACTGCTGTGCCCAAGCATCCAATGTTAACAATTGGGTTGGGAGTGCTTCACTGTCAGAAACTCTGCCATTCGTTTCGGTCGCTAACAATCCCAGAACCAGCTTTGGTCTGACTGCTCAGCACTTATCTGTTGCAAAATCACTGATTCATCCCGGGATAGGAGCAGAAGTAGGCCATTCAGCCCCATGAGCTGACTCAGCCATTCAAAATGACCGTGGGCAGGCCTCGCAGCCCAGTGCCCTGATCCCCGCCATATCCTTTAATCCCTTCAGCTGCAAGAGATGTATCCAGCTCCTTCTTGATGCCTTGTAATGTTCTGACCTCTGCCACTTTTCACAGGCTCAAAGTAAAGTCACAGAGCTGTACAGCATGGAAACAGACCCTTCGCCCCAACCCGCCTGTGCCAACCAGATATCCTAACTCAATCCAGTCCCATTTGCCTTCGTTCGGCCCCCTATCCCTCTAAACCCCTCCCTATCCATGTCCCCATCCCGATGCCTTTTAAATGCTGTAACTGTACCGGCCGCCACCCACTTCCTCTGGCAGCCCGTTCCCCCCACCCTCTGTGTGAAATAGTTACCCCTCAGATCCATTTTAAATCTTTCCCCTCCCACCTTAAACCTACCCCCCTCTAGTTTTGGACTCCCCCCTACCCTGGGGGGAAAGACCGTGTCTATTTACCCATATCCATGCCCCTCATGATGTTATAAGCCTCTATAAGGTCACCCTCTCAGCCTCCGACACTCCAAGGAAAAGAGCCCCAGCCTCTCCCTGTAGTTCAAACCACTCTCTGGGGTGAAGACACCTCTCTTCATCTCAGCCCTAAGATGTTTACCCTGATCCCGAAACCACGACTTCCCAGCTACGGACCCCTGCCCCGTCAAACCTGTCCGGTCTCCCCGTTCGATTCTGCCCCCTGCGCCCCCATTCTCCTAGACTCCAGCGAACACAGTCCTCACCAACTCGATCTCTCCTCGGACTGGTAAAACCCGTGGAGAGCTGGTCACCTGCTTCTGGCCCAGGTCGTGGCGTGTGCACACATCGGCCAACCCCTCCCGACCCCCGACCCCCAGCTTTTGCCATTCTTGGCCACATCCTCGTGAAAGGACGAAGGTGCAGCCATTGTGTGGTTCTGCAGGATGGCATTGTTGCTGGATAGGCCGTCCCCATGTGCGCTTTGAACTGAGCCACACCAGAGGGCAAAAAGGAGGCTGCAGGGCCTGGAGTCACAAGGATGGCAGAGAGGGTGAGCGAAGACTCCCGTGCCCGAAGGAATATCCATCAACCCCACAGGGTATTCCTTTTAAAAGGGATCCAATTCCCGTGATTCATAGGGATTGAATTCCAATGCTCTCAGGTACGCCATGGGATTTAACCCGACATCCTCGCAGCAGTAATCTCTGGGCTAGGGCATGGTGGCTCACCGGTTAGCGCAGCAGCCTCACAGCGCCAGGGACCCAGCTTTGATTCTACCCTCAGGCGACGGACGGTCTGTGTGGAGGTTGCATATTCCCTCCCCACTCCAGCGTCTGCGTGGGTTTCCTCTGGGGCTCCAGTTTCCTCCCACAGTCCAAAGATGTGCAGGTTAGGGTGGATTGGCCATGCTAAATTGCCCCATAGTGCACAGGGATGTGCGGGTTAGGGCAGGTTAGCCGTGGGGAATTACCCATAGTGCACAGGGATGTGGGGGTTAGGGTGGGTTAGCTGTGGGGAATTACCCATAGTGCACAGGGATGTGGGGGTTAGGGTGGGTTAGCCGTGGGGAATTACCCATAGTGCACCGGGATGTGGGGGTTAGGGTGGGTTAGCCGTGGGGAATTACCCATAGTGCACAGGGATGTGCGGGTTAGGGTGGGTTAGCTGTGGGGAATTACCCATAGTGCACAGGGATGTGCGGGTTAGGGTGGGTTAGCTGTGGGGAATTACCCATAGTGCACAGGGATGTGCTGGTTTGGGTGGGTTAGCCGTGGGGAATTACCCATAGTGCTCAGGGATGTGCGGGTTAGGGTGGGTTAGCCGTGGGGAATTACCCATAGTGCACAGGGATGTGCGGGTTAGGGTGGGTGAGCTGTGGGGAATTACCCATAGTGCACAGGGATGTGTGGGTTAGGGTGTGGTAACCGTGGGGAATTACCCATAGTGCACAGGGATGTGCGGGTTAGGGTGGGTTAGCCGTGGGGAATTACCCATAGTGCACAGGGATGTGCGGGTTAGGGTGGGTGAGCTGTGGGGAATTACCCATAGTGCACAGGGATGTGTGGGTTAGGGTGTGGTAACCGTGGGGAATTACCCATAGTGCACAGGGATGTGCGGGTTAGGGTGGGTTAGCCGTGGGGAATTACCCATAGTGCACAGGGATGTGGGGGTTAGGGTGGGTTAGCCGTGGGGAATTACCCATAGTGCACAGGGATGTGCGGGTTAGGGTGGGTGAGCTGTGGGGAATTACCCATAGTGCACAGGGATGTGCGGGTTAGAGTGGGTTAGCCGTGGGTAATTACCCATAGTGCACAGGGATGTGCGGGTGAGGGTGGGTAAGCCGTGGGTAATTACCCATAGTGCACAGGGATGTGCGGGTTTGGGTGGGTTAGCCATGGGGAATTACCCATAGTGCACAGGGATGTGCGGGTTAGGGTGGGTTAGCCGTGGGGTATTACCCATAGTGCACAGGGATGTGTGGGTTAGGGTGGGATAGCCGTGGGGAATTACCCATAGTGCACAGGGATGTGTGGGTTAGGGTGGGTTAGCCGTGGGGAATTACCCATAGTGCACAGGGATGTGCGGGTTAGGGTGGGTTAGCCGTGGGGAAGCTACCCATAGGGCACAGGGATGTGCGGGTTAGGGTGGGTTAGCCGTGGGGAATTACCCATAGTGCCCAGGGATGTGCGGGTTAGGTTGGGATGCCGTGGGGAATTACCCATAGTGCACAGGGATGTGTGGGTGAGCCGTGGGTAATTACCCATAGTGCACAGGGGTGTGCGGGTTAGGTTGGGATGCCGTGGGGAATTACCCATAGTGCCCAGGGATGTGCGGGTTAGGGGGGGATGCCGTGGGGAATTACCCATAGTGCACAGGGATGTGTGGGTGAGCCGTGGTTAATTACCCATAGTGCACAGGGGTGTGCGGGTTAGGGTGGGTTAGCCGTGGGGAATTACCCATAGTGCACAGGGATGTGCGGGTTAGGGTGGGTTAGCCATGTGAATTACCCATAGTGCACAGGGATGTGTGGGTTAGGGTGGGTTAGCCGTGAGGAATTACCCATAGTGCACAGGGATGTGCGGGTTAGGGTGGGTTAGCCGTGGGGAATTACCCATAGTGCACAGGGATGTGGGGTTAGGGTGGGTTAGCCGTGGGGAATTACCCATAGTGCACAGGGATGTGCAGGTCAGGGTGGGTTAGCCGTGGTGAATTACCCATAGTGCACAGGGATGTGCGGGTTAGGGTGGGTTAGCCGTGGGAAATTACCCATAGTGCACAGGGATGTGCGGGTTAGGGTGGGTTAGCCGTGGGGAATACCCATAGTGCACAGGGATGTGCGGGTGAGGGTGGGTTAGCCGTGGGGAATTACCCATAGTGCACAGGGATGTGCGGTTTAGGGTGGGTTAGCCGTGGGGAATTACCCATAGTGCCCAGGGATGTGCGGGTTAGGGGGGGATGCCGTGGGGAATTACCCATAGTGCACAGGGATGTGTGGGTGAGCCGTGGTTAATTACCCATAGTGCACAGGGGTGTGCGGGTTAGGGTGGGTTAGCCGTGGGGAATTACCCATAGTGCACAGGGATGTCGGGGTTAGTGTGGGTTAACCGTGGGGAATTACCCATAGTGCACAGGGATGTGCGGGTTAGGGTGGGTTAGCCATGGTGAATTACCCATAGTGCACAGGGATGTGCAGGTCAGGGTGGGTTAGCCGTGGTGAATTACCCATAGTGCACAGGGATGTGCGGGTCAGGGTGGGTTAGCCGTGGGGAATTACCCATAGTGCACAGGGATGTGCGGGTTAGGGTGGGTTAGCCGTGGGGAATTACCCATAGTGCACAGGGATGTGCGGGTTAGGGTGGGTTAGCCGTGGGGAATTACCCATAGTGCACAGGGATGTGCGGGTTAGGGTGGGTTAGCCGTGGGGAATTACCCATAGTGCACAGGGATGTGCGGTTTAGGGTGGGTTAGCCGTGGGGAATTACCCATAGTGCACAGGGATGTGCGGTTTAGGGTGGGTTAGCCGTGGGGAATTACCCATAGTGCACAGGGATGTGCGGTTTAGGGTGGGTTAGCCGTGGGGAATTACCCATAGTGCACAGGGATGTGGGGGTTAGGGTGGGTTAGCCGTGGGGAATTACCCATAGTGCACAGGGATGTGCGGGTTAGGGTGGGTTAGCCGTGGGGAATTACCCATAGTGCACAGGGATGTGCGGGTTAGGGTGGGTTAGCCATGGGGAATTACCCATAGTGCACAGGGATGTGCGGGTTAGGGTGGGTTAGCCGTGGGGAATTACCCATAGTGCACAGGGATGTGCGGGTTAGGGTGGGTTAGCCATGGGGAATTACCCATAGTGCACAGGGATGTGAGGGTTAGGGTGGGTTAGCCGTGGGGAATTACCCATAATGCACAGGGATGTGCGGGTTAGGGTGGGATAGCCGTGGGGAATTACCCATAGTGCACAGGGATGTGCGGGATAGGGTGGGTCAGCCGTGGGGAATTACCCATAGTGCACAGGGATATGGGGGTTAGGGTGGGTTAGCCGTGGGGAATTACCCATAGTGCACAGGGATGTGCGGGATAGGGTGGGTTAGCCGTGGGGAATTACCCATAGTGCACAGGGATGTGGGGGTTAGGGTGGGTTAGCCGTGGGGAATTACCCATAGTGCACAGGGATGTGTGGGTTAGGGTGGGTTAGCCGTGGGGAATTACCCATAGTGCACAGGGATGTGCGGGTCAGGGTGGGTTAGCTGTGGGGAATTACCCATAGTGCACAGGGATGTGCGGGTCAGGGTGGGTTAGCCGTGGGGAATTACCCATAGTGCACAGGGATGTGGGGGTCAGGGTGGGTTAGCCGTGGGGAATTACCCATAGTGCACAGGGATGTGGGGGTCAGGGTGGGTTAGCCGTGGGGAATTACCCATAGTGCACAGGGATGTGCGGGTTAGGGTGGGTTAGCCGTGGGGAATTACCCATAGTGCACAGGGATGTGCGGGTTAGGGTGGGTTAGCCGTGGGGAATTACCCATAGTGCACAGGGATGTGGGGGTTAGGGTGGGTTAGCCGTGGGGAATTACCCATAGTGCACAGGGATGTGCGGGTTAGGGTGGGTTAGCTGTGGGGAATTACCCATAATGCACAGGGATGTGCGGGTTAGGGTGGGTTAGCCGTGGGAAATTACCCATAGTGCACAGGGATGTGGGGGTTAGGGTGGGTTAGCCGTGGGGAATTACCCATAGTGCACAGGGATGTGGGGGTTAGGGTGGGTTAGCCGTGGGGAATTACCCATAGTGCACAGGGATGTGGGGGTTAGGGTGGGTTAGCCGTGGGGAATTACCCATAGTGCACAGGGATGTGCGGGTTAGGGTGGGTTAGCCGTGGGGAATTACCCATAGTGCACAGGGGTGTGCGGGTCAGGGTGGGTTAGCTGTGGGGAATTACCCATAGTGCACAGGGATGTGGGGGTTAGGGTGGGTTAGACGTGGGGAATTACCCATAGTGCACAGGGATGTGAGGGTTAGGGTGGGTTAGCCGTGGGGAATTACCCATAGTGCACAGGGATGTGCGGGTTAGGGTGGGTTAGCCGTGGGGAATTACCCATAGTGCACAGGGATGTGGGGGTTAGGGTGGGTTAGCCGTGGGGAATTACCCATAGTGCACAGGGATGTGGGTTAGCTGTGGGGAATTACCCATAGTGCACTGGGATGTGTGGGTTAGGGTGGGTTAGCTGTGGGGAATTACCCATAGTGCACTGGGATGTGTGGGTTAGGGTGGGTTAGCCGTGGGGAATTACCCATAGTGCACAGGGATGTGGGGTTCAGGGTGGGTTAGCCGTGGGGAATTACCCATAGTGCACAGGGATGTGTGGGTTAGGGTGGGTTAGCCGTGGGGAATTACCCATAGTGCACAGGGATGTGGGGGTTAGGGTGGGTTAGCCGTGGGGAATTACCCATAGTGCACAGGGATGTGTGGGTTAGCGTGGGTTAGCCGTGGGGAATTACCCATAGTGCACAGGGATGTGGGGGTTAGGGTGGGTTAGCCGTGGGGAATTACCCATAGTGCACAGGGATGTGGGTTAGCTGTGGGGAATTACCCATAGTGCACTGGGATGTGTGGGTTAGGGTGGGTTAGCCGTGGGAAATTACCCATAGTGCACAGGGATGTGCGGGTTAGGGTGGGTTAGCCGTTGGGAATTACCCATAGTGCACAGGGATGTGCGGGTTAGGGTGGGTTAGCCGTGGGGAATTACCCATAGTGCACAGGGATGTGCGGGTCAGGGTGGGTTAGCCGTGGGGAATTACCCATAGTGCACAGGGATGTGTGGGTTAGGGTGGGTTAGCCGTGGGGAATTACCCATAGTGCACAGGGATGTGGGTTAGCTGTGGGGAATTACCCATAGTGCACTGGGATGTGTGGGTTAGGGTGGGTTAGCTGTGGGGAATTACCCATAGTGCACTGGGATGTGTGGGTTAGGGTGGGTTAGCCGTGGGGAATTACCCATAGTGCACAGGGATGTGGGGGTCAGGGTGGGTTAGCCGTGGGGAATTACCCATAGTGCACAGGGATGTGTGGGTTAGGGTGGGTTAGCCGTGGGGAATTACCCATAGTGCACAGGGATGTGGGGGTTAGGGTGGGTTAGCCGTGGGGAATTACCCATAGTGCACAGGGATGTGTGGGTTAGGGTGGGTTAGCCGTGGGGAATTACCCATAGTGCACAGGGATGTGGGGGTTAGGGTGGGTTAGCCGTGGGGAATTACCCACAGTGCACAGGGATGTGCGGGTTAGGGTGGGTTAGCCGTGGGGAATTACCCATAGTGCACAGGGATGTGGGTTAGCTGTGGGGAATTACCCATAGTGCACAGGGATGTGCGGGTTAGGGTGGGTTAGCCGTGGGAAATTACCCATAGTGCACAGGGATGTGCGGGTTAGGGTGGGTTAGCCGTGGGGAATTACCCATAGTGCACAGGGATGTGCGGGTCAGGGTGGGTTAGCCGTGGGGAATTACCCATAGTGCACAGGGATGTGTGGGTTAGGGTGGGTTAGCCGTGGGGAATTACCCATAGTGCACAGGGATGTGGGTTAGCTGTGGGGAATTACCCATAGTGCACTGGGATGTGTGGGTTAGGGTGGGTTAGCTGTGGGGAATTACCCATAGTGCACTGGGATGTGTGGGTTAGGGTGGGTTAGCCGTGGGGAATTACCCATAGTGCACAGGGATGTGGGGGTCAGGGTGGGTTAGCCGTGGGGAATTACCCATAGTGCACAGGGATGTGTGGGTTAGGGTGGGTTAGCCGTGGGGAATTACCCATAGTGCACAGGGATGTGGGGGTTAGGGTGGGTTAGCCGTGGGGAATTACCCATAGTGCACAGGGATGTGCGGGTTAGGGTGGGTTAGCCGTGGGGAATTACCCATAGTGCACAGGGATGTGTGGGTTAGGGTGGGTTAGCCGTGGGGAATTACCCATAGTGCACAGGGATGTGGGGGTTAGGGTGGGTTAGCCGTGGGGAATTACCCACAGTGCACAGGGATGTGCGGGTTAGGGTGGGTTAGCCGTGGGGAATTACCCATAGTGCACAGGGATGTGGGTTAGCTGTGGGGAATTACCCATAGTGCACAGGGATGTGCGGGTTAGGGTGGGTTAGCCGTTGGGAATTACCCATAGTGCACAGGGATGTGCGGATTAGGGTGGGTTAGCCGTGGGGAATTACCCATAGTGCACAGGGATGTGTGGGTTAGGGTGGGTTCGCCGTGGGGAATTACCCATAGTGCACAGGGATGTGCGGGTTAGGGTGGGTTAGCCGTGGGGAATTACCCATAGTGCACAGGGATGTGCGGGTTAGGGTGGGTTAGCCGTGGGGAATTACCCATAGTGCACAGGGATGTGGGGTTAGGGTGGGTTAGACGTGGGGAATTACCCATAGTGCACAGGGATGTGGGGGTTAGGGTGGGTTAGCCGTGGGGAATTACCCATAGTGCACAGGGATGTGGGGGTTAGGGTGGGTTAGACGTGGGGAATTGCCCATAGTGTCCAGGGATGTGCGGGTTAGGGTGGGTTAGCCGTGGGGAATTACCCATAGTGCACAGGGATGTGGGGGTTAGGGTGGGTTAGCCGTGGGGAATTACCCATAGTGCACAGGGATGTGTGGGTCAGGGTGGGTTAGCTGTGGGGAATTACCCATAGTGCACAGGGATGTGCGGGTTAGGGTGGGTTAGCCGTGGGGAATTACCCATAGTGCACAGGGATGTGCGGGTTAGGGTGGGTTAGCCGTGGGGAATTACCCATAGTGCACAGGGATGTGGGGGTTAGGGTGGGTTAGCCGTGGGGAATTACCCATAGTGCACAGGGATGTGCGGGTTAGGGTGGGTTAGCCGTGGGGAATTACCCATAGTGCACAGGGATGTGGGGGTTAGGGTGGGTTAGCCGTGGGGAATTGCCCATAGTGCACAGGGATGTGGGGGTTAGGGTGGGTTAGCCGTGGGGAATTACCCATAGTGCACAGGGATGTGGGGGTTAGGGTGGATTAGCCGTGGGGAATTACCCATAGTGCACAGGGATGTGGGGGTTAGGGTGGGTTAGCCGTGGGGAATTACCCATAGTGCACAGGGATGTGCGGGTTAGGGTGGGTTAGCCGTGGGGAATTACCCATAGTGCACAGGGATGTGGGGTTAGGGTGGGTTAGCCGTGGGGAATTACCCATAGTGCACAGGGATGTGCGGGTCAGGGTGGGTTAGCCGTGGGGAATGCAGGGTCTCAGGGATTGGTGGGTGTAGGCGGGATGCTGTCCAGAGGGTCGGTATGGAATCACAGGGCTGAATGGCTGGCTCCCACACTTTGGGGATTGTAGGGAGTTGAGAACTGGAGAAGGCAATGGCTCAGAAGCTGCGCACAGGCCAATCCTGACCCTGTCTCCCCGATGCTGTTATCTCTCAGGAGAGTCCCCAGCGCTGAAGCTAATCGCATTGCAGAACGCAGATGGATCGTGGAGCCCAGACAGCAGCTTAGAGCCTCTGCTGGGTCTGAAACCTCAACAGAGCAGCCAGTGTCTCCCTCGCCAGGTAAGTCCTGAAGGAACACCTTCACCCTACCCAACCCCTCCACGCTCCATCTGTGTCCCTTCCCACACATGCTGCAGACCAGGGGCAGGAGGCAGGAGAAGGGAGCAAAGATCTACCATCCAGCTGAGGCGAGCACTGAACTCGCTCTGTTTCTCTGGGCAGGAAGAGTAGCCTGGTGACTGCTAAAGCTTTATGTATCACCAGGGATTACCTGGGATCAGACTGGCCACATTGCCAAAGACACGCACACAGGCAGTGTGCAGGAGATCCGACACCATATCTAAACCTGGCCTGACCTCAACCTTGGCAGCGTTTGATAGCAGGGACAGTGTAGAGGGAGCTTTACTCTGTATCCATCCTGGTGCTGTCCCTGTCCCTGTCCCTGGGGGTGTTTGATAGGGGGGACAGTGCAGAGGGAGCTTTACTCTGTATCCATCCTGGTGCTGTCCCTGTCCCTGTCCCTGGGGGTGTTTGACAGGGCGGACAGTGCAGAGGGAGCTTTACTCCACAAGCGTGTCCCGTGCTGCAGCTGCTGTGTGCATGTTGCTGATGTAGTCGCTGTGATTGCAATGATGAACCTGACTCGCTCTTGTTGTTCTGTCTGTGTGATGTGAAGGATATTGACCTGACTGTGTGGACCACAATCCTGGCGGTGATTTGGCTGCATGCGTTCAGTGCTGACACAAAAGATGAGTGGGAGCTTCTGGTCAACAAGTCCCTGTCATGGATCAAGGCTAAAGCAGGTATGATAAAGGTCACGTTGTTTCAGAGGCTGAGGGCAACACAGGGACACCATGACATATCTGTGTGAACACTGCACTGAATGAGGATCACCAGCTCATTCTCCTCAGGTACGTCTCTGTACACTGACTGGTGTCTCTCTCTCCCCTCTCTCTCTCTCTCGGGGAGATATCTGTACACTGACTGGTGTCTCTCAGTCCCCCCTCTCTCTCTCAGGGAGATATCTGTACACTGACTGGTGTCTCTCAGTCCCCTCTCTCTCTCTCAGGGAGATATCTGTACACTGACTGGTGTCTCTCAGTACCCCCTCTCTCTCAGGGAGATATCTGTACACTGACTGGTGTCTCTCAGTCCTCTCTCTCTCTCTCAGGGAGATATCTGTACACTGACTGGTGTCTCTCAGTCCCCCCTCTCTCTCTCAGGGAGATATCTGTACACTGACTGGTGTCTCTCAGTCCTCTCTCTCTCTCTCAGGGAGATATCTGTACACTGACTGGTGTCTCTCAGTCCCCCCCCTCTCTCTCTCTCAGGGAGATATCTGTACACTGACTGGTGTCTCTCAGTCCCCCCTCTCTCTCTCTCAGGGAGATATCTGTACACTGACTGGTGTCTCTCAGTCCCCTCTCTCTCTCAGGGAGATATCTGTACACTGACTGGTGTCTCTCAGTCCCCTCTCTCTGTCAGGGAGATATCTGTACACTGACTGGTGTCTCTCAGTCCCCTCTCTCTCTCAGGGAGACATCTGTACACTGACTGGTGTCTCTCAGTCCCCCCTCTCTCTCTCTCTCAGGGAGATACTGTACACTGACTGGTGTCTCTCAGTCCCCCCTCTCTCTCAGGGAGATATCTGTACACTGACTGGTGTCTCTCAGTCGCCCATCACTCTCTCTCAGGGAGATATCTGTACACTGACTGGTGTCTCTCAGTCCCCTCTCTCTCTCAGGGAGACATCTGTACACTGACTGGTGTCTCTCAGTCCCCCCTCTCTCTCTCTCAGGGAGATCCTGTACACTGACTGGTGTCTCTCAGTCCCCCCCGCTCTCTCTCAGGGAGATATCTGTACACTGACTGGTGTCTCTCAGTCCCCTCTCTCTCAGGGAGATATCTGTACACTGACTGGTGTCTCTCAGTCCCCCCTCTCTCTCTCTCAGGGAGATCTCTGTACACTGACTGGTGTCTCTCAGTCCCCTCTCTCTCTCTCAGGGAGATCTCTGTACACTGACTGGTGTCTCTCAGTCCCCCCCCTCTCTCTCTCAGGGAGATCCTGTACACTGACTGGTGTCTCTCAGTTCCCCCTCTCTCTCTCTCAGGGAGATATCTGTACACTGACTGGTGTCTCTCAGTCCCCTCTCTCTCTCAGGGAGATATCTGTACACTGACTGGTGTCTCTCAGTCCCCTCTCTCTCTCAGGGAGACATCTGTACACTGACTGGTGTCTCTCAGTCCCCCCTCTCTCTCTCTCAGGGAGATCCTGTACACTGACTGGTGTCTCTCAGTCCCCCCCGCTCTCTCTCAGGGAGATATCTGTACACTGACTGGTGTCTCTCAGTCCCCTCTCTCTCAGGGAGATATCTGTACACTGACTGGTGTCTCTCAGTCCCCCCTCTCTCTCTCTCAGGGAGATCTCTGTACACTGACTGGTGTCTCTCAGTCCCCTCTCTCTCTCTCAGGGAGATCTCTGTACACTGACTGGTGTCTCTCAGTCCCCCCCCTCTCTCTCTCAGGGAGATCCTGTACACTGACTGGTGTCTCTCAGTTCCCCCTCTCTCTCTCTCAGGGAGATATCTGTACACTGACTGGTGTCTCTCAGTCCCCTCTCTCTCTCAGGGAGATATCTGTACACTGACTGGTGTCTCTCAGTCCCCTCTCTCTCAGGGAGATATCTGTACACTGACTGGTGTCTCTCAGTTCCCCCTCTCTCTCTCTCAGGGAGATACCTGTACACTGACTGGTGTCTCTCAGTCCCCTCTCTCTCTCAGGGAGATATCTGTACACTGACTGGTGTCTCTCAGTCCCCTCTCTCTCAGGGAGATATCTGTACACTGACTGGTGTCTCTCAGTCCCCCCTCTCTCTCTCAGGGAGATCTCTGTACACTGACTGGTGTCTCTCAGTCTCACCTCTCTCTCTCAGGGAGATATCTGTACACTGACTGGTGTCTCTCAGTCCCCTCTCTCTCTCTCAGGGAGATATCTGTACACTGACTGGTGTCTCTCAGTCCTCTCTCTCTCTCTCAGGGAGATATCTGTACACTGACTGGTGTCTCTCAGTCCCACCCCTCTCTCAGGGAGATATCTGTACACTGACTGGTGTCTCTCAGTTCCCCCCCTCTCTCTCTCAGGGAGATATCTGTACACTGACTGCTGTCTCTCAGTACACCCTCTCTCTCTCGGGGAGATATCTGTACACTGACTGGTGTCTCTCAGTCCCCCGTCTCTCTCTGTCAGGGAGATATCTGTACACTGACTGGTGTCTCTCAGTCCCCTCTCTCAGGGAGATATCTGTACACTGACTGGTGTCTCTCAGTCCCCTCTCTCTCTCTCAGGGAGATATCTGTACACTGACTGGTGTCTCTCAGTCCCCTCTCTCTCTCTCAGGGAGATATCTGTACACTGACTGGTGTCTCTCAGTCCCCTCTCTCTCTCTCTCAGGGAGATATCTGTACACTGACTGGTGTCTCTCAGTCCCCCTCTCAGGGAGATATCTGTACACTGACTGGTGTCTCTCAGTCCCCCATCTCTCTCTCTCAGGGAGATATCTGTACACTGACTGGTGTCTCTCAGTCCCCTTTCTCTCAGGGAGATATCTGTACACTGACTGGTGTCTCTCAGTCCCCTTTCTCTCAGGGAGATATCTGTACACTGACTGGTGTCTCTCAGTCCCCCCTCTCTCTCTCAGGGAGATATCTGTACACTGACTGGTGTCTCTCAGTCCCCTCTCTCTCTCTCTCAGGTAGATATCTGTACACTGACTGGTGTCTCTCAGTCCCCCCTCTCTCAGGGAGATATCTGTACACTGACTGGTGTCTCTCAGTGCCCCCCCTCTCTCTCAGGGAGATATCTGTACACTGACTGGTGTCTCTCAGTACCCCCCCCTCTCTCTCAGGGAGATATCTGTACACTGACTGGTGTCTCTCAGTCCCTCCCCCCTCTCTCAGAGAGATATCTGTACACTGACTGGTGTCTCTCAGTCCCCTCTCTCTCTCAGGGAGATATCTGTACACTGACTGGTGTCTCTCAGTCCCCCCTCTCTCTCAGGGAGATATCTGTACGCTGACTGGTGTCTCTCAGTCCCCTCTCTCTCAGGGAGATATCTGTACACTGACTGGTGTCTCTCAGTCCCCCCTCTCTCTCAGGGAGATATCTGTACGCTGACTGGTGTCTCTCAGTCCCCTCTCTCTCAGGGAGATATCTGTACACTGACTGGTGTCTCTCAGTTCCCCCTTTCTCTCTCTCAGGGAGATATCTTTACACTGACTGGTGTCTCTCAGTCCCCCCCCGTCTCTCTCAGGGAGATATCTGTACACTGACTGGTGTCTCTCAGCCCCCCCTCTCTCTCTCTCAGGGAGATATCTGTACACTGACTGGTGTCTCTCAGTACCCCCCCTCTCTCTCTCAGGGAGATATCTGTACACTGACTGGTATCTCTCAGTCCCCTCTCTCTCTCAGGGAGATATCTGTACACTGACTGGTATCTCTCAGTCCCCTCTCTCTCTCAGGGAGATATCTGTACGCTGACTGGTGTCTCTCAGTCCCCCCTCTCTCAGGGAGATATCTGCACACTGACTGGTGTCTCTCAGTCCCCTCTCTCTCTCTCTCAGGGAGATATCTGTACACTGACTGGTGTCTCTCAGTTCCCCCCCTCTCTCTCTCAGGGAGATATCTGTACACTGACTGGTGTCTCTCAGTCCCCCCTCTCTCTCAGGGAGATATCTGTACACTGACTGGTGTCTCTCAGTCCCCCCTCTCTCTCTCAGGGAGATATCTGTACACTGACTGGTGTCTCTCAGTCCCCCCCCCTCTCTCTCTCAGGGAGATATCTGTACACTGACTGGTGCCTCTCAGTCCCCCCTCTCTCTCTCTCAGGGAGATATCTGTACACTGACTGGTGTCTCTCAGTCCCCTCTCTCTCTCTCAGGGAGATATCTGTACACTGACTGGTGTCTCTCAGTCCCCCCTCTCTCTCTCTCAGGGAGATATCTGTACACTGACTGGTGTCTCTCAGTCCCCTCTCTCTCAGGGAGATATTTGTACACTGACTGGTGTCTCTCAGTCCCCCCTCTCTCTCTCAGGGAGATATCTGTACACTGACTGGTGTCTCTCAGTCCCCCCCCTCTCTCTCTCTCAGGGAGATATCTGTACACTGACTGGTGTCTCTCAGTCCCCCCTCTCTCTCTCTCAGGGAGATCCTGTACACTGACTGGTGTCTCTCAGTCCCCCCTCTCTCTCTCAGGGAGATATCTGTACACTGACTGGTGTCTCTCAGTCCTCTCTCTCTCAGGGAGATATCTGTACACTGACTGGTGTCTCTCAGTCCCCTCTCTCTCTCTCTGGGAGATATCTGTACACTGACTGGTGTCTCTCAGTCCCCTCTCTCTCTCTCAGGGAGATATCTGTACATTTTACATTTACAAATCTAACCATTTCAATTCTTCTCCTTTTCAGGCTCGAATCTTGGAGAATGTATTAAAGCTGGTAGTGACCTACTGAAGTGCACGGTTGATCCACGTGTGTTCGGGCTGTGATTCGGCACTGAAATCGGAGGAGGTAGCACGTGAAGGTGTTCATTCTGCTTTGCTCACAATCTCTGCGCTTTGGCTTATAATCGCGCACCCCGTCCTTGCCTCTCTCCCTTCACCAAGATTGTATTCTTAAGATGTTGGTTTGCACTGCTCAGCGTTTTTCTCTGATACGTCAAACGCTAACGCAGTTGCTCCGCTCTTCTTGGGCTTCGCCTCAAAATTGTGTGTCCATGCGCCGTTTTTACAGGCGATTCTCAGTTGTTCCTCGATATCCGCGCCGCTGCGACTAGGTGTCTCGCCGGCACTCCTGCAGGAACAGAACAGGATACAGCCACCAGCCTGCGAGGCCTGCGTCAGCCCGGCTGCCAGGAGGGAACGCTGGAGAGAGACGGGAAGCTGACGTGGGCCAGAGACCGCAAGCACCCATTGAATCCTTCACCCTCTCAGTTTACGGCCTTCACATGCAACAGGGGCAGCAGCGACTGGCCTGCCAGATTCCGTTCTTTAACGCCAAAGGGTTGCCAAAGATGTATCTTGTATTCAGCTTGAAATAAATGAGGTTTCTGGGCACAGCCAGTTTGTTTTGGGCATTGGGACTTTCCCCTGGAGACCCAAGTGGAGTGAATCAAACAGCAGATGAGAGTTAGTGTCAATGCACAGGTGCTGCAGCTGGTTAAAATCTCCTGCCTTCACACTGTCAGGGCACGCAGCCCGAACAAACTCAACAGCAATGCTCAGTCTGGGTGGGTAAATGCTGGGGACGGTGGCAGTGGGCATGCAGTGTTCACTTGTGCTGTGTGTGTGTGTGTGTGTGTGTGTGTGTGTCTGTGTGTGTGTGTATGTGTGTGTCAGAGTGAGAGAGAGAGTGGTGTGTGTGTGTGAGAGAGAGAGATGTGTGTGTGTGTGAGGGAGAGTTGTGTGTATGTGTGTGAGAGAGAGTGGTGTGTGTGAGAGAGAGAGTGTGTGTGTGTGAGAGAGAGTGGTGTGTGTGTGTGTGTGTGTGTGTGTGAGAGAGAGGTGTGTGTGTGTGTGTGTGTGTGTGTGTGAGAGAGGTGTGTGTGTGTGTGTGTGTCTGAGAGAGAGGTGTGTGTGAGAGAGAGTGGCGTGTGTGTGTGTGTGTGTGTGTGTGTGTGAGAGAGAGGTGTGTGGGTATGTGTGTGTGTGTCTGAGAGAGAGAGGTGTGTGTGTGTGTGTGTGAGAGAGAGAGGTATGTGTGTGTGAGAGATGTGTGCGTATGTGTGAGAGAGAGTTGTGTGTGCGTGTGTGAGACTGGGTTGTGTGCGTGTGTGAGAGAGGTTGTGTGTGTGGGTGTGTGAGAGAGAGAGAGGTTTGTGTGTGTGTGTGTGTGTGAGAGAGAGGTGTGTGTGAGAGAGAGAGGTATGTGTGTGTGAGAGAGATGTGTGCGTATGTGTGAGAGAGAGTTGTGTGTGTGTGTGTGTGAGACTGGGTTGTGTGTGTGTGTGAGAGAGAGTTGTGTGTGTGTGTCTGAGAGAGGTGTGTGTGTGTGAGAGAGAGGTGTGTGTGTGTGTGAGAGATTGTGTGGGTGAGTGTGTGAGAGAGAGGTGTGTGTGTGTGAGAGTGTGTGTGTGTGTGTGTGTGTGTGAGAGAGAGAGGTGTGTGTGTGTGAGAGAGAGATGTGTGTGTGTGTGTGAGAGAGAGGTGTGTGTGTGTGTGAGAGAGAGAGA